>NC_060187.1:6726224-6763724 GCF_021184085.1 Oncorhynchus gorbuscha | reverse complement strand
CAGGAGACCCTATGAGGTGAACAGTAGAAGGGAGGACAGTAGCAGGAGACCCTATGAGGTGAACAGTAGAAGGGAGGACAGTAGCAGGAGACCCTATGAGGTGAACAGTAGAAGAGAGGACAGTAGCAGGAGACCCTATGAGGTGAACATAACAGTATACCAGTGGAAGGGAGGACAGTAGCAGGAGACCCTATGAGGTGAACAGTAGAAGGGAGGACAGTAGCAGGAGACCCTATGAGGTGAACAGTAGAAGGGAGGACAGTAGCAGGAGACCTTATGAGGTGAAAAAATATATATCTTCAAGAGATGTGGGGTTTTGGTAAAGAATTAAGACAAGGCAATGTTTCTTAAAACTTACAGAAGGCGATTTTTTAATCAAAAACTAAATATAAAGTATTGTCAGGAGTCTTTAATTCAACAATATTGTGTGTTTTGATGAATTTCTAATACATTTTAAAGAGTTTCTGGTAAATGTCTAAGACCCCTTTACCGAAGTCCTTTGCGTAGGCTTATTACACATTTTTGGGGATAGATACATGGTTATACATGCCTTAATTTCACCCCATAAAACATAGAATCTTGGCTTCTTTTTGATATGCCTCTAACTTCACATGGTGGTGTTCATGGGTCCTTTTACATGGAAATGCCCAGTAGCAAGTTAGGCTGGGGAACAAGGTCACATTCAACACAACCCTAAAGTGCCCCTCCAGACCAAAAGGCAGAGGTTGTACCAAGTCATTCATAAAGAAGGCCTAACTCAGAGGATATACATCCCCAACTGTTGCCTAACTCAGAGGATATACATCCCCAACTGTTGGAATTCCATGTTCTTGATAACCACAAGAGGAACAGTCCACTTCCTTGTTTGTAAGACCCCCTTCCATAACCCCCTTACCCTCTGCTCTCCCCTCACTGCTCTGAACCCAAAGAGCTATACTCTAGTCACCTGAAGTTAATGAATCAAATCTAATTGTATTTTGTCACATGCGCCGAAATACAACAGGCGAAATGCTTACTTTTACAACAAGCCCTTAACCAACAATGCAGTTAAGAAAATACCTTTAAAAAAAGTACAAGAGAGAAATCATTTTAAGAGCAGCAGTAAATAACAATAGCGGGGCTATCCTAGGTGGTCAGTTGGTGGACATTTAGCTGATTCATAACGATAAATAACCTATAGAGCCCTACCAGAGAAACGTGAAGTTTGAACAGAAATAATTTTTGCTAATATAGGTAATTGTTCATATGAAAATTGCTAGGTATAACATTCAAAGTAGTAGTTGTAAGGGTCATACAAAGATAAAATAAAAACGATGGTGCGCATTAATGTTGTAATCTTATCGTTCAATATATCGTTATAATTCAATACGTTTATCGCAATAACGATTTTTGTCCATAAGACCCAGCTCTAGGAGATGCCTTAAACAAACTGTCACAGACAGATACAGAGATTGGTTTGACATAATCTGAGTAACAGAGATTAGGGCATATTACTCTATTGATCACGTGAATAATTTCACTTCCGCTTTAAGAAGCAATCAAACAAAATAGGTTAGGGAGGGATTATGCAAAGAGTTACAATCACATTTTGGTCTGTAAACACTACAGCTGGACACAGCGTAACAAAAGGTATAAACAAATTCCTACCAAGGCCAGTCCTTTACATAAAATAACCATGACCTGAAAACGAAAGATGTCATTATAGGCCCACAAACTGTTGTAAAACAAAGCGTTTAGTTGCAGAGTTTTTACCTGTAGGGAATCCGCCGCCATCTTGGTTTTTCAACTTTGAATAAAACTCGGGACGGAGGATATGGGACCACTCATATGAAGAAAAAAATATTAATCCTCCCGTAGCCTATGCAGGATATTTTCCTAAAAATACGAATTCCTACTTCGTAAATCCGAAATCATCAGTAATCACCTCTCTTCGTGATTAACATAGGAACTTTCCCATTACTCTATTTTTAGACTTCATTCTTGTAGGCTTTTCAAAAAGATTCAACCGCAAAACAATCCCAAAATATTATCTTGTAGTTTTCTCCTTATGTATAACTAAAAATACTAAACGCAAACGCTCCTATCCTGAAATCGTCCTCAGAAACACACCGAATTAAAAACTTTATGCGCGGTTCCGATTGAACGTTGTCTGCCAGTCCAGCAACAAATTCACACACTATATGTAGCTTTCAAAACAACTGGGAACTCGGAAATATCCGACTTCCAGTGCGTTCAAGACAACTGGGAACTGGGGTAAAACGAGCTCTGACTGGGAAAAATCTTTTTGAACGGTCATCCCAACTCGGGAACTCTGTAGAGTTTCGATTTTCCGACAAGAAGATCACTAAACTAACCCAGTTGTCTAGAAATTACCATAACCTATGGTCGCAGAGTGTGTTTTCCACACGCCCATTACTTTCCTTTCGACACACCCACTCTCGTCCATTCCCCGGTCGCCATATTGGGATGCCACAGCCTGTCGTTTCCGATGGGAATAAATGCACCATAGTGGGAAAAACTAGCAAGGAGGGGGGCAGAGCTAAAGACGAGCTAGCGAGATCCTATTGGCGCATTCTAGCCTCATCTGCATATTTCCGTTAGGGAACGCCTACTTGGTGAAGTGCGCGTGTGCAATAACTCAATTCGCCTTTGCTTTTGCACTCTTTCTAAATAATATGATTTAAAATTTAAAAAACTTTTGGAAATAGTAAAGTATAAAAATCGCAGTCCACTCTGTTCATAACATATTCTAGTTTTGGGAACATCAAACTGTATTGAGATCAAACGTTTCATCGCTGAGAACATTTGCAGAATCCAAAATCCATCTTGTTCCATCTTCTCCCGCTGCCCGTGGGCTTCCGTGGGCTTCCTCTCACTACCATATTTGGTAGTGAGTGTAAACGCTAAAGCGGATGCTTCACATTTAAACATCCAGTGAAATATCTGTCTCATTGTTCTATCTGTGCTCTAACGAGGCAAGATGAGGTGGGACCATTCTAGCCAACGCGTGTGAACAACAGGCTCAACGGTTTCCACTAGTTACAGCAGCCACAAAGTCAAAGAGTGCTGTATTAAGGTCAGCCATAAGGTTCATGTTAGGTTTAAAATCACATTTTAAGAAGAGACAATGCAGAAATAAGCAGGGTTTATGACTTTGTGACGGTGGTAACTAGTGACAAGTGAAGACAACTGCGATATACAGTGTTTTTCTCAAAATTGCCGGGATGTCACAGTATTTAAAAAATATAAAAAATGTAATCGTTATTAAACTAGACGAGTCAGTTAAGAACAAATTCTTATTTACAATGACGGCCTACCCAGCCAAACCTGGACGACGCTGGGCCAATTGTGCGCCGCCCTATGGGACTCCCAATCACAGTCAGATGTGATGCAGCCTGCATCAGTACACTTATCAATACACTTGTAACGACCTAACTAAATCAAATCAAATTGTTATTGGTCACATACACATGGTTAGCAGATGTTAATGCGAATGTTGCGAAATGCTTGTGCTTGTAGTTCCAACAGTACAGTAATATCTAATAACAAGTAATCTAACAATCCCCAACAACTACCTAATACACACAAATCTAAAGGGGTGAATGAGAATATGTACATATAAGTAGATGGATGAGCGATGGCCGAGCAGCATGGGCAAGATGCAGTAGATGGTATAAAATACACTATATACATGTGATATGAGTAATGTAAGATATGTAAACATTATTAAAGTGGCATTATGTGCATTGTATAAAGTGACTAGTGATCCATTTATTAAAGTGTCCAGTGATTGGGTCTTAATGTAGGCAGCAGCCTCTGAGTTAGTGATGGCTGTATAGCAGTCTGATGGCCTTGAGATATAAGCTGTTTCTCAATCTCTCGGTCCCAGCTTTGATGCACCTGTACTGACCTCGCTTTCTGGATGGTAGCGGTGTGAACAGGCAGTGGCTCGGGTGGTTGACGTGCTTGATGATCTTTTTGGCCTTCCTGTGACATCGGGTGGTGTATGTGTCCTGGAGGGCAGGTAGTTTGCCCCCGGTGATGTGTTGTGGAGACCTCACCACCCTCTGGAGAGCCTTGCAGTTGAGGGCGGTGCAGTTGCAGTACCAGGCTGTGATACAGCTCGACAGGATACTCTTGATTGTGCATCTGTAAAAGTTTGTCAGGGTTTTGGGTGACAGGCCAAATTTCTTCGGCCTCCTGAGTTTGACGAGGCGCTGTTGTGCCTTCTTCACCACACTGTCTGTGTGGGGGGACCATTTCGGTTTGTCTGTGATGTGTACGCCAAGGAACTTAACTTTCCACCTTCTCCACTGCTGTCCCTTCGATGTGGATAGGGGGGTGGAGCAGTTTCAGCTCTGCTGTTTCCTGAAGCCAATGATCATCTCCTTTGTTTTGTTGACCTTAAGTGAGAGGTTGTTTTCCTCACCTCCTCCCTATTGGCTGTCTGGTCGTTGTTGGTGATCAAGCCCACTATTGTTGTGTCGTCTGCGAACTTCATGCTTGTGTTGGAGGCGTGCATGGCCACGCAGTCGTGGGTGAACAGTGAGTACAGGAGTGGGCTGAGCACACACCCTTGTGGGGCCCCAGTGTTACAAATCTTCTATTCGACCACAATAAGCCACACGTAGACCCAGTACGAATAATCCATACTTTTTTTTTGTTAGCGTGGTTTCCATCCTATTGGCAACATATTTCTCTTATGAATATTCCGAAGTGCACATAAAAATATATTTTGTGATTCAATTCCCATGTATGCATGCCGAATAAAAAAATACAAGTTAAATGGGTTTTTATTGCATTTTCAACTGTTTTCTCACAAAGAAATGTTGCAGTGACATAGGGAGTGTGACCGCTGTGGTTTTGGCAAGTCGTGTGCTCTAGACCAAGGTTTCCCTGTAGTGTGACTCCAAGTTTACGTTCATATGATGGTTATTATATCAACATTTGCACATACAAGTGTTTCCACCAATATTTCCTTGCATAATTCATTTTACAGACACTAAAAATATCCCACGGAAAATATCCCACTAAAAATCCCACTAAAAATATCCCACACGATCTTTCTGGAATTTATACAATTGTACCAAAACTTCCTGTTTGCATCACAGCTGTGATTAAAAAAATATATATATATATATATATACGATATGACTTTACACGCATTCAAACTGGATGGAAACATGGTTATTGACCTCCATATAACAACTCCTTGCTTGGTGAGCGGGGAAAAAACACCACCTGCTGGTGAAGACAGATTTGGGGCCCAGTTATCCCTTTCTCCTCTTCTTCTCTTCTTCTCTGGTGACACTCCAGCTGAACTCCTCCACACTTACTGGATTGGTTGAAAAGAGAAGAAGAAGGAACACCAGTAAGGCATTCAGGTATATTACATAAAAGTTATAAAATAGTTATGTCATGATGATAATATCATAGACATTTTGGGTGAGAGAAAACATCAAGTCGTTAGCAGAGTAATTAGGGGCCAAACAAGAGGGACACACTAAGATGTCTCTCAGAACTATGTCAATAGGGTCGCCCACACACACACACACACACACACACACACACACACACACACACACACACACACACACACACACACACACACACACACACACACACACACACACACACACACACACACACACACACACACACACACACAGCCCCCTTTGTTGATATGATGCCAAACGTGCCAGTCGTTATGCGAACGTTGAGTAATGCTCTCGTGCAATGCATTGTCAACATGTATGGAATTTGCATATGGATTATAGACTAGATTTGTCTTTTTTTCCCTCTATTATCAGAGAGTGTCTGTACCGCCAAGATAATAAAGGGATGGACATGGTAACAGGGATTCACTTTTCCATCCCCCGTTCGCAAAACCCAATTACTTTAAGTTGGAACAGGTATGTGGTGTATTACCCTGAAACAACAACTAAAAAGTATGAACCATTTCTTTATTATATATACTGTAAAATACCACCTATATTCAAATAATCATTACATCAGAAAATTGGTGGCTCATAAGAATTTTCTGAATTTGTTTATTTTTGATAATTTTCAACACAATACAACCATACATGAAGCTGCAGGTTGCCTAGTGGTTAGAGTGTTGGACTAGTAACCAGCAGGTAGCCTAGTGGTTAGAGCGTTGGACTAGTAACCAGCAGGTTGACTAGTGGTTAGAGTGTTGGACTAGTAACCAGCAGGTAGCCCAGTGGTTAGAGTGTTGGACTAGTAACCAGCAGGTAGCCTAGTGGTTAGAGTGTTGGACTAGTAACCAGCAGGTAGCCTAGTGGTTAGAGCGTTGGACTAGTAACCAGCAGGTAGCCTAGTGGTTAGAGTGTTGGGCCAGTAACCAGTAGGTAGCCTAGTGGTTAGAGTGTTGGGCCAGTAACCAGTAGGTAGCCTAGTGGTTAGAGTGTTGGGCCAGTAACCAGTAGGTAGCCTAGTGGTTAGAGTGTTGGGCTAGTAACCAGTAGGTAGCCTAGTGGTTAGAGTGTTGGGCCAGTAACCAGTAGGTAGCCTAGTGGTTAGAGTGTTGGACTAGTAACCAGTAGGTAGCCTAGTGGTTAGAGCGTTGGACTAGTAACCAGTAGGTAGCCTAGTGGTTAGAGTGTTGGACTAGTAACCAGCAGGTTGCCTAGTGGTTATAGTGTTGGACTAGTAACCAGTAGGTAGCCTAGTGGTTAGAGTGTTGGACTAGTAACCAGCAGGTTGCCTAGTGGTTAGAGTGTTGGACTAGTAACCGGCAGGTTGCCTAGTTGTTAGAGCGTTGGACTAGTAACCAGCAGGTAGTCTAGTTGTTAGAGCGTTGGACTAGTAACCAGCAGGTAGCCTAGTGGTTAGAGTGTTGGGCCAGTAACCAGTAGGTAGCCTAGTGGTTAGAGTGTTGGGCCAGTAACCAGTAGGTAGCCTAGTGGTTAGAGTGTTGGGCCAGTAACCAGTAGGTAGCCTAGTGGTTAGAGTGTTGGGCTAGTAACCAGTAGGTAGCCTAGTGGTTAGAGTGTTGGGCCAGTAACCAGTAGGTAGCCTAGTGGTTAGAGTGTTGGACTAGTAACCAGTAGGTAGCCTAGTGGTTAGAGTGTTGGACTAGTAACCAGCAGGTTGCCTAGTGGTTAGAGTGTTGGACTAGTAACCAGCAGGTTGCCTAGTTGTTAGAGCGTTGGACTAGTAACCAGCAGGTAGTCTAGTTGTTAGAGCGTTGGACTAGTAACCGGCAGGTAGTCTAGTTGTTAGAGCGTTGGACTAGTAACCAGCAGTTAGTCTAGTTGTTAGAGCGTTGGACTAGTAACCAGCAGGTAGTCTAGTTGTTAGAGCGTTGGACTAGTAACCAAAAGGTTTCAAGATCGAATCACTGACCTGACAAGGTAAAAATCTGTCGTTCTGCCCCTGAACAAGGCACGTAACCCTCTATTCCTAGGCTGTCATTGAAATTAAGAATTTGTTCTCAATTAACTGACTTGCCTAGTTAAACAAAGCTTAAATAAATACATGAGGACACAGTACAATAAAATCAGAGGATGTTTAAAAATGTATTTGCATTGGTGTAAAAGTACTAAAGTCTTTACTATTTATATTTTTGACAACTTTTACTTTTACTTCACTACATTCTTAAAGAAAATAATCTATTTTTTTTCCTCCATACATTTTCCCTGACATCCAAAGTACTCGTTACATTTTGAATGCTTCTTAAAATGACCAATTCACACACTTATCAAGAGAACATCCAAATCAAAATCAAATCAAATGTATTTATATAGCCCTTCGTACATCAGCTGATATCTCAAAGTGCTGTACAGAAACCCAGCCTAAAACCTCAAACAGCAAGCAATGCAGGTGTAGAAGCACGGTGCCCTGGTCATCCCTGTTGCCTCTGATCTGGTGGACTCACTAAACACAAATTCTTAGTTTGTAAAGACATTTACATTTACATTTACATTTAAGTCATTTAGCAGACGCTCTTATCCAGAGCGACTTACAAATTGGTGCATTCACCTTATGACATCCAGTGGAACAACCACTTTACAATAGTGCATCTAAATATTTTAAGGGGGGGGATGGTGAGAAGGATTACTTTATCCTATCCTAGGTATTCCTTAAAGAGGTGGGGTTTCAGGTGTCTCCGGAAGGTGGTGATTGACTCCGCTGTCCTGGCGTCGTGAGGGAGTTTGTTCCACCATTGGGGAGCCAGAGCAGCGAACAGTTTTGACTGAGCTGAGCGGGAACTGTACTTCCTCAGTGGTAGGGAGGCGAGCAGGCCAGAGGTGGATGAACGCAGTGCCCTTATTTGGGTGTAGGGCCTGATCAGAGCCTGGAGGTACTGAGGTGCCGTTCCCCTCACAGCTCCGTAGGCAAGCACCATGGTCTTGTAGCGGATGCGAGCTTCAACTGGAAGCCAGTGGAGAGAGCGGAGGAGCGGGGTGACGTGAGAGAACTTGGGAAGGTTGAACACTAGACGGGCTGCGGCGTTCTGGATGAGTTGTAGGGGTTTAATGGCACAGGCAGGGAGCCCAGCCAACAGCGAGTTGCAGTAATCCAGACGGGAGATGACAAGTGCCTGGATTAGGACCTGCGCCGCTTCCTGTGTGAGGCAGGGTCGTACTCTGCGGATGTTGTAGAGCATGAACCTACAGGAACGGGCCACCGCCTTGATGTTAGTTGAGAACGACAGTTTGTTGTCCAGGATCACGCCAAGGTTCTTAGCGCTCTGGGAGGAGGACACAATGGAGTTGTCAACCGTGATGGCGAGATCATGGAGCGGGCAGTCCTTCCCCCGGGAGGAAGAGCAGCTCCGTCTTGCCGAAGTTCAGCTTGAGGTGGTGATCCGTCATCCACACTGATATGTCTGCCAGACATTCAGAGATGCGATTCGCCACCTGGTCATCAGAAGGGGGAAAGGAGAAGATTAATTGTGTGTCGTCTGCATAGCAATGATAGGAGAGACCATGTGAGGTTATGACAGAGCCAAGTGACTTGGTGTATAGCGAGAATAGGAGAGGGCCTAGAACAGAGCCCTGGGGACACCAGTGGTGAGAGCGCGTGGTGAGGAGACAGATTCTCGCCACGCCACCTGGTAGGAGCGACCTGTCAGGTAGGACGCAATCCAAGCGTGGGCCGCGCCGGAGATGCCCAACTCGGAGAGGGTGGAGAGGAGGATCTGATGGTTCACAGTATCGAAGGCAGCCGATAGGTCTAGAAGGATGAGAGCAGAGGAGAGAGAGTTAGCTTTAGCGGTGCGGAGCGCCTCCGTGATACAGAGAAGAGCAGTCTCAGTTGAATGACTAGTCTTGAAACCTGACTGATTTGGATCAAGAAGGTCATTCTGAGAGAGATAGCGGGAGAGCTGACCAAGGACGGCACGTTCAAGAGTTTTGGAGAGAAAAGAAAGAAGGGATACTGGTCTGTAGTTGTTGACATCGGAGGGATCGAGTGTAGGTTTTTTCAGAAGGGGTGCAACTCTCGCTCTCTTGAAGACGGAAGGGACGTAGCCAGCGGTCAGGGATAAGTTGATGAGCGAGGTGAGGTAAGGGAGAAGGTCTCCGGAAATGGTCTGGAGAAGAGAGGAGGGGATAGGGTCGAGCGGGCAGGTTGTTGGGCGGCCGGCCGTCACAAGACGCGAGATTTCATCTGGAAAGAGAGGGAGAAAGAGGTCAGAGCACAGGGTAGGGCAGTGTGAGCAGAACCAGCGGTGTTGTTTGACTTAGCAAACGAGGATCGGATGTCGTCGATCTTCTTTTCAAAATGGTTGACGAAGTCATCTGCAGAGAGGGAGGAGGGGGGGGGAGGGGGAGGAGGATTCAGGAGGGAGGAGAATGTGGCAAAGAGCTTCCTAGGGTTAGAGGCAGATGCTTGGAATTTAGAGTGGTAGAAAGTGGCTTTAGCAGCAGAGACAGAGGAGGAAAATGTAGAGAGGAGGGAGTGAAAGGATGCCAGGTCCGCAGGGAGGCGAGGCATCCGCAGGATGTCTGAGTGTTGGAGTGTGCCCCTGGCTATCAGTGTCAAGCCCTGGTCTGTTTCACCTGTCTTTGTGCTCGTCTCCACCCTCCTCCAGGTGTTGCCCATCTTCCCCATTATCCCCTGTGTATTTATACCTGTGTTCTCTATTTGTCTGTTGCCAGTTTGTCTTGCTTACCAGCGTTTGTCCTGCCAGCGCCTGGGTTTTCCCCAGCCTCTCTTTCTTGCCCTCCTAGTTTTTGACCCTTGCCTGAACCAGACCACTCGGCCTGACCCCTCTGCCTGACCCTGACCCCTCTGCCTGACCCTGCCTGCAGTCCTGTACCTTTGCCCCTATCTGGATTTTCGACCTCTGCCTGACCCTGACCCCTCTGCCTGAACCTGACCCCTCTGCCTGACCCTGACCCCTCTGCCTGACCCTGACCCCTCTGCCTGACCCTGACCCCTCTGCCTGACCCTGACCCCTCTGCCTGACCCTGACCCCTCTGCCTGAACCTGACCACTCTGCCTGACCCTGAGCCTGCCTGCAGTCCTGTACCTTTGCCTCTGTTGCTGTAATAAACATTGTTACTTCGACACGGTTTGCATCGGGGTCTTACCTCCTGTTAATCAGTAAATAAATAAACAAATTGTGCCACCTGGTTTGCTTAATATAAGGAATTTGAAATTATTAATATTTTTTGTTTTGATGCATAAGTTTATTTTGGAAATTATATTTACTTTTAATCCGTAAGTATATTTAAAACCAAATATTTTTTCTGAAGTAGAATTTTACTGGGTGACTTTCCCTTTTAATTTAGTTATTTTTTTATTAAGATATCTTTACTTTTACCCAAATATGACAATTGTGTTTTTTTTCCCAACACTGCAATTGTGATCCACATGAAAATAAATGAAAACAAAATTATTATAAAATGAAAAACAAAATCCCAAATCTACTGACAAAAAATATAAACCCAACATACTGAGTTACAGTTCATATAAGGAAATCAGAGAATTTAAATAAATAAATTATGCTCTAATCAATGGATTTCACATGACTGGGCAAGGGTGCAGCGATAGGTGGGCATAGGCCACATGACTGGGAATACAGATACAATGGGGCAAAAAAGTATTTAGTCAGCCACCAATCAGCCACCAATCAGCCACCAATCAGCCACCAATCAGCCACCAATCAGCCACCAATCAGCCACCAGTCAGCCACCAATCAGCCACCAGTCAGCCACCAATCAGCCACCAGTCAGCCACCAATCAGCCACCAGTCAGCCACCAGTCAGCCACCAATCAGCCACCAATCAGCCACCAATCAGCCACCAATCAGCCACCAATCAGCCACCAGTCAGCCACCAATCAGCCACCAATCAGCCACCAATCAGCCACCAATCAGCCACCAATCAGCCACCAATCAGCCACCAATCAGCCACCAATCAGCCACCAATCAGCCACCAATCAGCCACCAATCAGCCACCAATCAGCCACCAATCAGCCACCAATCAGCCACCAATCAGCCACCAATCAGCCACCAATCAGCCACCAATCAGCCACCAATCAGCCACCAATCAGCCACCAATCAGCCACCAATCAGCCAATCAGCCATCAGCCACCAATCAGCCACCAGTCAGCCACCAATCAGCCACCAATCAGCCACCAGTCAGCCACCAGTCAGCCACCAGTCAGCAATCAGCCACCAATCAGCCACCAATCAGCCACCAATCAGCCACCAATCAGCCACCAATCAGCCACCAATCAGCCACCAATCAGCCACCAATCAGCCACCAGTCAGCCACCAATCAGCCACCAATCAGCCACCAATCAGCCACCAGTCAGCCACCAATCAGCCACCAATCAGCCACCAATCAGCCACCAATCAGCCACCAGTCAGCCACCAATCAGCCACCAATCAGCCACCAATCAGCCACCAATCAGCCACCAATCAGCCACCAATCAGCCACCAGTCAGCCACCAATCAGCCACCAATCAGCAATCAGCCACCAGTCAGCCACCAATCAGCCACCAATCACCAATCAGCCACCAATCAGCCACCAATCAGCCACCAGTCAGCCACCAATCAGCCACCAATCAGCCACCAATCAGCCACCAATCAGCCACCAATCAGCCACCAATCAGCCACCAGTCAGCCACCAATCAGCCACCAATCAGCCACCAATCAGCCACCAGTCAGCCACCAATCAGCCACCAATCAGCCACCAATCAGCCACCAACATAATTTGGAAAATAAATTCATTAAAAATCCTACAATGTCATTTTCTGGATTTTTAAAATAATTTTGTCTGTCATAGTTGAAGTGTACCTATGATGAAAATTACAGGCCTCTCATCTTTTTAAGTGGGAGAACTTGCACAATTGGTGGCTGACTAAATACTTTTTTTGCCCCACTGTATCTGTTGGTCACAGACACCTTGAAAAGAAAAGGTAGGAGCATGGATCAGAACCAGTCAGTATCTGGTGTGACCAACATTTACCACATGCAGCGCGACACATCTCCTTCACATAGAGTTGATCAGGCTGTTGATTGTGGCCTGTAGAATGTTGTTCCACTCCACTTCAATGGCTGTGCGAAGTTGCTGGATATTGGCAGGAACTGGAACACGTTCTCGTAAACGTCAATATAGAGCATCCCAAACATGCTCAAAGTGGGAGATGTCTGGTGAGTATGCAGGACATAGAAGAACTGGGACATTTTCAACTTCCAGGAATTGTGTACAGATCCTTGTGACATGGGGTTGTGTATTATCATGCTGAAACATGAGGTGATGGCGGAGGATGAATGGCATGACAATGGGCCTCAGGATCTCGTCACGGTATCTCTGTGCATACAAATTGCCGTCGATAAAATGCAATGTGTTCGTCGTCTGTAGCCTCCCCATACCCCCACTGCCACCATGGGACACTCTCTTCATTACATTGCTGCTGTGATGCCGGTTAGACATACTGACAAATTCTCTAAAATGACTTTGGATGCTACCAATGTCTGGTGGACATTCCTGCAGTCAGCAAGCCAATTGTACGCTCCCTGAAAACTTGAGATATCTGTTGTGTGACAAAACTGCACATTGCGAGAGAAGAAAAATAGGTATTTACCCGATTTGTTTGATATTAATAGTTAGCAAGTAACACTTAACTTATAGGAAGATATTTCTGTCCTGCTAGTGTCTGTGTTTTTATGGTCTACACTCTAGTTCCCTGCAGCTAATCTGGGTGTATGGTCACTAGAGATGGCTTGAGCTGACAAATGAGTTAAAGACTACATTACATAGACAATAATGTGTTTTACTGGGGATAGATTAGGAGTAGAACAATCCCTCATTGTCTCAAAATCATCCTTGTAACTGGGAAACTAAGCCAGGCTGGGGTCAAGACAACAACCCCGTGTAGATAACAACAGGATGAACCCAGAGTGGGTTATGATGCTCCTTGGTCTGCATGAGGGGGGTTGAACCAACCATGACTGAGCATCGTTAGTGTCAGCTATATATAGTACTCTGCATTTGTGTAAAGTTAGGTTACTCAGCCCAACACTCAAGGGTCCGGGGTCGACCAGTCTCATTATTGCAATAATTAATCGATATTAAATCAAGATGATTTCTTGAAGAAATGACAAAGTCTCTCTCATTCGATTAGAATAGTCCAGGACAATATTTATTGTCCCCAGCACAAGGTTCACCTGTGTAATGATCATGCTGTTTAATCAGCTTCTTGATATGCCACACCTGTCAGGTGGATGGATTCTCTTGACAAAGGAGAAATACTCTCAAACAAGGGGGTGTAAACAAATTTGTGCACAAAATTTGAGAGAATTAAAGCTTATTTTGTTCTTCTGGAACATGTCTGAGATCTTTAATTTCAGCTCATGAAACACGGAGACCAACACTTTACACGTTGCGTTTTATATTTCTGTTCAGTATACATCTTATCAATAAGGAGGAAACCGTGAAAGGAAAAAAATAGGTTACCAAGTAACATTTATTCTAAACAATTTACACCCTCTTTAAGCCTGTGCAGTTTTAAAGGATTTTGCCCATAAATCATTTCTTAAGGTTTATCTTAAAATTCCCTGGCGTAAGTGATGGATTTTTTAATATGTTTTGGTACACCATTCCATTCCTCTGCACCAGTGTTAAGGAAGTAGCTTTTATAGCGCAGCAGTCTGCTATTGGCAACACTGGCTCTGATGTCATTCCATGAGAGTCTAATGAAATTCAAATAGCCAGACCTGTAACTTGGGGCAAGGTCATCTATAACTTTAAAAAGCATCAACAGTTTCATCTACTCTGCCTGGAGATCAACTGGAAGCTAGATCAGTTTCCTGAAATGATTAGGACCAATGTGTGTCCTAACGGCTGAGCTTGAGTATAATTCTCATTAGTTTGTTTTGGGCAGTTTGAAGTTTGTCCTTCAGATTGTTGCTTATGCTACTGAACCATGAGATACAAGCACCGGCAGAGTAGGGTGGCAGAGTAGCCTAGTGGTTACAGCCTTGGACTAGTAACCGGAAGGTTGCAAGTTCAAACCCCCGAGCTGACAAGATACAAATCTGTCGTTCTGCCCCTGAACAGGCAGTTAACCCACAATTCCTAGACCGTCATTGAAAATAAGAATTTGTTCTTAACTGACTTGCCTGGTTAAATAAAGGTAATAAAATAAAAATAACAAGTCACAGGTGAACTCATGGCTCTGAAGGTCATTGGGGAGATTCACTCCAGGACAAAGTTCCTGGCAAAGGAAGCCAAGTTCCTGGAAACAGACACTACGAGGACCCTGGCATCATCTCTTAACCAATCACTTATGTTGGATCAGAGATGATGCCAGGGTCCTCGTAGTGTCTGTTTCCAGGAACTTTGTCCTGGAGTGAATCTCCCCAATGACCTTCAGAGCCATGAGTTCACCTGTCGTCTGTTGGTCCAGTTCACATCCGAAGTATGCAACAGAGCATTTCTCCATTACCATTAACACTTGGCCCAAAAGTTGGAAGAGTTTCTCAGTTTGTTCTTTGGAAACAAACACAGTACATTCTGTCTAAATGCAGGGACAGTTTATTGTCGGATAACCTACTGACTTTATCGTTTGAGCATGTTGATCAAGAGTTCAAGGTCAGTACTGCTGTCCTGGTCCTGGCCATGAATTTACCTCACTTCCTTAGCAAGGCTAGGAAGTGGGCTACCTGCCTCTATCCACTAGGCTACCTGCCTCTATCCACTAGCCTACCTGCCTCTATCCACTAGCCTACCTGCCTCTATCCACTAGGCTACCTGCCTCTATCCACTAGGCTACCTGCCTCTAACCACTAGCCTACCTGCCTCTATCCACTAGCCTACCTGCCTCTATCCACTAGCCTACCTGCCTCTATCCACTAGCCTACCTGCCTCTGTCCACTAGCCTACCTGCCTCTATCCACTAGGCTACCTGCCTCTATCCACTAGGCTACCTGCCTCTATCCACTAGGCTTTCCTGCCTCTAACCACTAGGCTACCTGCCTCTATCCACTAGCCTACCTGCCTCTGTCCACTAGGCTACCTGCCTCTATCCACTAGGCTTTCCTGCCTCTAACCACTAGGCTACCTGTCTCTAACCACTTGGCTACCTGCCTCTATCCACTTGGCTACCTGCCTCTATCCACTTGGCTACCTGCCTCTAAACACTAGGCTACCTGCCTCTGTCCACTAGGCTACCTGCCTCTATCCACTAGGCTTTCCTGCCTCTAACCACTAGGCTACCTGTCTCTAACCACTTGGCTACCTGCCTCTAACCACTAGGATACCTGCCTCTAAACACTAGGCTACCTGCCTCTAAACACTAGGCTACCTGCCTCTGTCCACTAGCCTACCTGCCTCTATCCACTAGCCTACCTGCCTCTATCCACTAGCCTACCTGCCTCTATCCACTAGCCTACCTGCCTCTATCCACTAGCCTACCTGCCTCTGTCCACTAGCCTACCTGCCTCTATCCACTAGGCTACCTGCCTCTATCCACTAGGCTACCTGCCTCTATCCACTAGGCTTTCCTGCCTCTAACCACTAGGCTACCTGCCTCTATCCACTAGCCTACCTGCCTCTGTCCACTAGGCTACCTGCCTCTATCCACTAGGCTTTCCTGCCTCTAACCACTAGGCTACCTGTCTCTAACCACTTGGCTACCTGCCTCTATCCACTTGGCTACCTGCCTCTATCCACTTGGCTACCTGCCTCTAAACACTAGGCTACCTGCCTCTGTCCACTAGGCTACCTGCCTCTATCCACTAGGCTTTCCTGCCTCTAACCACTAGGCTACCTGTCTCTAACCACTTGGCTACCTGCCTCTAACCACTAGGATACCTGCCTCTAAACACTAGGCTACCTGCCTCTAAACACTAGGCTACCTGCCTCTGTCCACTAGCCTACCTGCCTCTATCCACTAGGCTTTCCTGCCTCGAACCACTAGGCTACCTGCCTCTAACCACTAGGCTACCTGAGGCTACCTGCCTCTATCCACTAGGCTACCTGCCTCTATCCACTAGGCTACCTGCCTCTATCCACTAGGCTACCTGCCTCTGTCCACTAGGCTACCTGCCTCTGTCCACTAGGCTACCTGTCTCTATCCACTAGGCTACCTGCCTCTAACTACTAGGCTACCTGCCTCTATCCACTAGGCTACCTGTCTCTGGCCACTAGGCTTCCTGCCTCTATCCACTAGGCTACCTGCCTCTAACCACTAGGCTACCTGCCTCTATCCACTAGGCTACCTGTCTCTAACCACTAGGCGACCTGTCTCTAATCACTAGGCTACCTGCCTCTATCCACTAAGCTACCTGTCTCTAACCACTAGGCTACCTGCCTCTAACCACTAGGCTACCTGCCTCCAACCACTAGGCTACCTGCCTCCAACCACTAGGCTACCTGCCTCCAACCACTAGGCTACCTGCCTCCAACCACTAGGCTACCTGCCTCTAACCACCAGGCTACCTGCCACCCCAATGATCGAAGCTTGATGATTAGTTGATTATATGTAATCAGCTGTGTAGTGTTAGGGCAATTAAAAAAAACGTGCTACCTTTGGGATCCCGAGGACCGAGTTTGGGAAACATGGGATTAAAGTGATCAGTGATCAGCAAGTGGTAATGGAAGCTGCCAATAGTCTCATCCACTAACATTGTGCTGGTTGTTACCCTACAGGAGCTACTTCATAGAACTGCCTCTACGTAGTTCATCAAGTCTACATTTGTATGTGGTGTCATTTGCATATTAACTTGATTCTGCTTTGACCTGTTACCACTTGTGATATTAGAGGGAATGTTTCCTCACCCTAAACTTGCTACTGCTTGTTCATCTCCATACTGTTATAGCGCCCTCTGTTGATATTCTTGCATTACTGCAAGAGTTGAGTTGGTAGATTTGACATGTGGCTGTTCCACCACTGGAGGGAGACAAAGTATACCAAAACATATATTTTGACCCTTTTTCCAACTCTGACGTTTTCTTTATCAAATCTATGAGGTTGTGAGGCATGTGAATAAAAAAAAAACTATATGGTCAATAGCATTCCCTCCAAAATAACCATTAGCCTATCAGATATCACTGACAGTTTATTTTAGCTGTTACTGCCAAGCCCTCTTAACCATTACCTTACATTTACTGGCCTGTAAGTAAGGCTTTAGCAACTGTACTTGCACAATGTGAAAATGAATGTGAATTTAAGAAGCCAACAGCTGTGTAAGACTATCGGTAATGGGGCAGCAGTATACACACAACATACCTGTCAGAATGCTAAGAAAAAAGTTATACTAGTTTGACCAACAGCAAGACAAGTTGTCCACATTCTGCAAGACAAGTTGTCCACATTCTGCAAGACAAGTTGTCCACTTTCTGCAAGACAAGTTGTCCACTTTCTGCAAGACAATTTGTCCACTTTCTGCAAGACAAGTTGTCCACTTTCTGCAAGACAAGTTGTCCACTTTCTGCAAGACAAGTTGTCCACATTCTGCAAGACAAGTTGTCCACATTCTGCAAGACAAGTTGTCCACTTTCTGCAAGACAAGTTGTCCACTTTCTGCAAGACATGTTGTCCATTTTATGCAATTTTGAAACCTTCAAGTTCTCTTCCTCCCATCTCAGTGAACTGTTGTGGTCAAGAGCCACGGAGGCACGTAATGTCAGGTCTGGGGAACTTGAAACCTGCACGTTTGAATAACCATACTGAACTGTGTGAAGGAACAAAAAAACAATTACACCTGTCTGTGGGAAGCAGATCCTGTGTCGTTAAATAAACACACTTCTTCTGCAACCAAACACCTTCATTCATGAATTTGGAATTCGGACTGACGGTAGTAAATTAAATCATGAATGTTTTGTAACATGCAGCCGGTAATTAATGCATATATTTCAGGACTGGATGTCACTGGACCGTTATCCCTACTGTATCCCTACTGCCCTTTCATTTTGTATTAAATCAAAATTAAATCTTCTTGAATGTCCTTTACATTTGCAGTGGATCACTTTCCTAGCAGATTCAATTTCATCTCATTTGGAGAGTAATCCTCACCACCGGAACAGATGGCAGGAGTCATGTTTATCAAAAAAGACGAAAATGAGACTGGGAAACAGGAGGATTGGGGACACTGTCCGTACCACACATGAACTCAGCGATAGGGATATGCCAACTGAGTCATGAAATACATGCACTCTTCTTCCTTCTCGCCCACCCCATTCCTAAATATATGTATGAGAACTTACTTGAGTCCTCCTGACATACGTGCCCTTTGCCCATGCACCTCCTGACATACGTGCCCTTTGCCCATGCACCTCCTGACATACGTGCCCTTTGCCCATGCACCTCCTGACATACGTGCCCTTTGCCCATGCACCTCCTGACACTATGCCATCTTTGCCATCCTTGCCCATTCCATGATTACATATGTGCATGTAATTAAACAAACAAACACAAAAACAGGATCTGATGCAAGGAAGCACTAATTAAAAGTGTCAAAATAAGTTACGTCTTATCAGCACAAAATACCTTCAAACAATACACAACCTTACTCAGCATTCCCCAACAATACACAACCTTACTCAGCATTCCCCAGCAATACACAACCTTACTCAGCATTCCCCAGCAATACACAACCTTACTCAGCATTCCCCAGCAATACACAACCTTACTCAGCATTCCCCAGCAATACACAACCTTACTCAGCATTCCCCAGCAATACACAACCTTACTCAGCATTCCCCAGCAATACACAACCTCACTCAGCATTCCCCAACAATACACAACCTTATTCAGCATTCCCCAACAATACACAACCTTACTCAGCATTCCCCAACAATACACAACCTTACTCAGCATTCCCCAGCAATACACAAACTTACTCAGCATTCCCCAGCAATACACAACCTTACTCAGCATTCCCCAGCAATACACAACCTTACTGAGCATTCCCCAGCAATACACAACCTTACTCAGCATTCCCCAACAATACACAACCTTACTCAGCATTCCCCAGCAATACACAACCTTACTCAGCATTCCCCAGCAATACACAACCGTAAGTCGCTCTGGATAAGAGCGTCTGCTAAATGACTTAAATGTTAAATGTAATGTACTCAGCATTCCCCAACAATACACAACCTTACTCAGCATTCCCCAGCAATACACAACCTTACTGAGCATTCCCCAGCCACATGGCCGAACTTCCCTCTGACCAGCACCTTCTGCCGGAAGCCGGTCTGAAAATAAAAATAAATAAGAGGGTAAATGGGCAAGACAAAAGATTTAGGTGCCTTTAAACAGGGTATGGTAGTAGGTGCCAGGTGCACCGGTTTGAACAGGGTATGGTAGTAGGTGCCAGGCACACCGGTTTAAACAGGGTATGGTAGTAGGTGCACCGGTTTAAACAGGGTATGGTAGCAGGTGCACCGGTTTAAACAGGGTATGGTAGTAGGTGCCAGGCACACCGGTTTAAACAGGGTATGGTAGTAGGTGCACCGGTTTAAACAGGGTATGGTAGCAGGTGCACCGGTTTGAACAGGGTATGGTAGTAGGTGCACCGGTTTGAACAGGGTATGGCAGTAGGTGCACCGGTTTGAACAGGGTATGGTAGTAGGTGCACCGGTTTGAACAGGGTATGGCAGTAGGTGCCAGGCGCACCGGTTTGAGTGTTTCAAGAACTGCAACACTGCTGGGTTTTTCACACTCAACAGTTTCCCATGTGTATCAAGAACGGTTCACCACCCAAAGAGCATCCAGCCAACTTGACACAACTGTCGGCTACATTGGAGTCAACATGGGCCAGCATCCCTGTGGAACCCTTTCAACACCTTGTAGTCCATGCCCCGACAGATTTAGTCATTTCTGAGGATAAAAGGGGGTGCAGGTCAATATTAGGAAGGTGTTCTGAAAATGTTGTACACTCAGTGTATGTGTAACAGCTGTCCAGGAGAGACAAGACGACTGTGGTACATAGTGAACTCATGCACATTGTAAACAGGTGCTTCTTGTAAATAAAAGTATTTCAGAACGTGACCTACCACTTTCATGTTAATATTGCCCCTGTCTGCAAGCATGACCAATGGCACAACACCTTATTAACATCTGACTTGAACCAACCAATTAGAATACATAAACATCAAATACATATTTCTGCAGTGTGAAGTGAAAACATAATCAACCCAGTTACATATATATGATAGCTTGGTGTACCTGAGTCCTGAAACACACATCCCCTCTTTGCCCATGCATCTCACGCTTACATTACTCTGCCCACCTCATGCTTACATGACTCATGCTTACATGACTCATGCTTACATGACTCATGCTTACATGACTCTGCCCACCTCATGCTTACATGACTCTACCCACCTCACGCTTACATGACTCTGCCCACCTCATGCTTACATGACTCTACCCACCTCACACTTACATGACTCTACCCACCTCACACTTACATGACTCTACCCACCTCACACTTACATGACTCTACCCACCTCACACTTACATGACTCTACCCATCTCACACTTACATGACTCTGCCCACCTCATGCTTACATGACTCATGCTTACATGACTCATGCTTACATGACTCTACCCACCTCATGCTTACATGACTCTGCCCACCTCATGCTTACATGACTCTGCCCACCTCATGCTTACATGACTCTACCCACCTCATGCTTACATGACTCTACTCAACTCACGCTTACATGATTCTACCCACCTCATGATTACATGACTCTACTCAACTCACGCTTACATGATTCTACCCACCTCATGATTACATGACTCTACCCACCTCATGCTTACATGACTCTACCCTTCTCATGCTTACATGACTCTACCCAACTCACGCTTACATGATTCTACCCACCTCACGCTTACATGATTCTACCCACCTCATGCTTACATGACTCTACCCACCTCATGCTTACATGACTCTACCCACCTCATGCTTACATGATTCTACCCACCTCATGCTTACATGACTCTACCCACCTCATGCTTACATGATTCTACCCACCTCATGCTTACATGATTCTACCCACCTCATGCTTACATGATTCTACCCACCTCATGCTTACATGATTCTACCCACCTCATGCTTACATGACTCTACCCAACTCATGCTTACATGACTTACCCAACTGATTCTACCCACCTCATGCTTACATGACTCTACCCAACTCATGCTTACATGATTCTACCCACCTCATGCTTACATGACTCTACCCAACTCACGCTTACATGATTCTACCCACCTCATGCTTACATGACTCTACCCAACTCACGCTTACATGATTGTACCCACCTCATGCTTACATGACTCTGCCCAACTCACGCTTACATGATTCTACCCACCTCATGCTTACATGATTCTACCCACCTCACACTTACATGATTCTACCCACATCATGCTTACATGACTCTGCTCACCTCATGCTTATGTCTTTAAATGTCACCCATCACAATGACTTAGAAATGTTCAGCAACAGAAGTTGAGACGAACCACACCTAGGCCTGCATTCATAAAGCGTCTCAGAATATGAGTGCTGATCTAGGATCAGGTCCTTCCTGTCCATATAGTCTTATTCATTATGCTTTAAAAGAGAAAACTGCTCGCAGATCAGCACAACTCTCAGATGCTTCATGAATGTGGACCTGGTCTGTTTTATTGCTTGGCCCTGTTGGCTGTGTTCAATAATGTGAGTCTGGTCTGGAGGTGAATACATGTTTTGTACCGTTACTGGGTTCATATGTGTGTTCCTTAATAACCTCTGGGTGTTTATGTTACCCAAACAGATATTTTCAGGGATCAGATTTTCCTGCGCTTTTCGATGAACGCACCTCAAAACAATAGGGAGGGTCCGGGTGGGCGTCTGTCCATGGTGGCGGCTCCGGTGCGGGACGTGGACCCCACTTAGTCAATGTCTTAGTCCCCTCTCTTCGCGTCCCTGGATAGTCCACCCTCGCCGCCGACCATGGCCTAGTAGTCCTCACCCAGAACCCCACTGGACTGAGGAGCAGATCGGGACTGAAGGACAGCTCGGGAGTGAGAGAAAGCTCAGGAGTGAGAGGAAGCTCAAGAGTGAGAGGAAGCTCAAGAGTGAGAGGAAGCTCAGGAGTGAGAGGAAGCTCAGGCAGGTAGATAGATCTACCAGATCCTGGCTGGCTGGTGATCTCAGCAGATCCTGGCTGACTGGCGGATCTGGACGGATTCTGGCTGACTGGCGGATCCTGGCCGACTGGCAGATCCTGGCCGACTGGCAGTTCTGGCAGGTCTGGAAGAGTCTGGTTGACTGGCAGATCTGGAAGAGTCTGGTTGACTGGCAGATCTGGAAGATTCTGGTTGACTGGCAGATCTGGAAGAGTCTGGTTGACTGGCAGATCTGGAAGAATCTGGCTGACTGGCAGATCCTGGCAGACTGAAAGATCTGGCTGCTCCATGCTGACTGGCGGCTCTGACTGCTCCACGCTGACTGGCGGCTCTGGCTGCTCCATGTAGGCTGACAGCTCTGGCGGCTTCTTACAGACTAGCAGCTCTGGCGGCTCCGTGCAGACTGGCAGCTCCTTGCAGACTGGCAGCTCAGTGCAGACTGACAGCTCCCTGCAGACTGACAGCTCCTTGCAGACTGGCAGCTCCTTGCAGACTGGCAGCTCCTTGCAGACTGGTAGCTCCTTGCAGACTGGCAGCTCCTTGCAGACTGACAGGGGCTGACACTCAGGCTTCCATCCGCGTCGCCGTGCTGCCTCCTCATACCAGCGCCTCTCCGCTTTCTTCGCCTCCAGTTCTTCCTTGGGGCGACGATATTCTCCAGGCTGAGCCCAGGGTCCTTTACCGGCCAGTTCGTCCTCCCATGTCCATCTCTCCTGTGGCTCCTGCCTGTTGACACGCTGCTTGGGCCGTTGGTGGTGGGTGATTCTGTAATGGTTTTCTAGGTGTGGTGAAGGAGAGTCGGACCAAAACGCAGCATGTAGATTGCGATCCATGTTTAATGAAAAAAACACACTAAACACAAACACTACAAAACAAAGAACGTAACGAAAACCGAAACAGCCTATACTAGTGAAAACTAACACAGACAGGAACAAGGACACTAAGGACAATCACCCACGACAAACTCAAAGAATATGGCTGCCTAAATATGGTTCCCAATCAGAGACAACGATAAACACCTGCCTCTGATTGAGAAGCACTCCAGACAGCCATAGACTTTGCTAGATCACCCCACTAGCTACAATCCCAATATATACAATCCCAAAACCCCAAGACAAAACACACCACAATACAAAAACCCCATGCCACACCCTGGCCTGACTCAATACATAAAGATAAACACAAAATACTTTGACCAGGGCGTGACACCCAGACAGATATGTGTTCCTTAATAACCTCTGGGTGTCTATGTTACCCAGACAGATATGTGTTCCTTAATAACCGGTAAATCAAATCAAATCAAATTTATTTATATAGCCCTTCGTACATCAGCTGATATCTCAAAGTGCTGTACAGAAACCCAGCCTACCCAGCCTAAAACCCAGCCTAAAACCACAAACAGCAAGCAATGCAGGTGTAGAAGCACGGTGGCTAGGAAAAACTCCCTAAAAAGGCCAAAACCTAGGAAGAAACCTAGAGAGGAACCAGGCTATGTGGGGTGGCCAGTCCTCTTCTGGCTGTGCCGGGTGGAGATTATAACAGAACATGGCCAAGATGTTCAAATGTTCATAAATGACCAGCATGGTCAAATAATAATAAGGCAGAACAGTTGAAACTGGAGCAGCAGCACAGTCAGGTGGACTGGGGACAGCAAGGAGTCATCATGTCAGGTAGTCCTGGGGCACGGTCCTAGGGCTCAGGTCCTCCGAGAGAGAGAAAGAAAGAGAGAATTAGAGAGCGCATATGTGGGGTGGCCAGTCCTCTTCTGGCTGTGCCGGGTGAAGATTATAACAGAACATGGCCAAGATGTTCAAATGTTCATAAATGACCAGCATGGTCGAATAATAGTAAGGCAGAACAGTTGAAACTCGAGCAGCAGCATGGCCAGGTGGACTGGGGACAGCAAGGAGTCATCATGTCAGGTAGTCCTGGGGCATGGTCCTACGGCTCAGGTCAGTTGAAACTGGAGCAGCAGCATGGCCAGGTGAACTGGGGACAGCAAGGAGTCATCATGTCAGGTAGTCCTGGGGCATGTTCCTAGGGCTTAGGTCCTCCGAGAGAGAGAAAGAAAGAAGGAGAGAATTAGAGAACGCACACTTAGATTCACACAGGACACCGAATAGGACAGCAGAAGTACTCCAGATATAACAAACTGACCCTAGCCCCCCGACACATAAACTACTGCAGCATAAATACTGGAGGCTGAGACAGGAGGGGTCAGGAGACACTGTGGCCCCATCCGAGGACACCCCCGGACAGGGCCAAACAGGAAGGATATAACCCCACCCACTTTGCCAAAGCACAGCCCCCACACCACTAGAGTAGGTGTTATGTTACCCAGACAGATATGTGTTCCTTAATAACCTCTGGATGTCTATGTTACCCAGACAGATATGTGTTCCTTAATAACCTCTGGGTTTTTATGTTACCCAGACAGATATGTGTTCCTTAATAACCTCTGGGTGTCTATGTTACCCAGACAGATATGTGTTCCTTAATAACCTCTGGGTGTCTATGTTACCCAGACAGATATGTGTTCCTTAATAACCTCTGGGTGTCTATGTTACCCAGACTGATATGTGTTCCTTAATAACCTCTGGGTGTCTATGTTACCCAGACTGATGTGTGTTCCTTAATAACCTCTGGGTGTCTATGTTACCCAGACAGATATGTGTTCCTTAATAACCTCTGGATGTCTATGTTACCCAGACAGATATGTGTTCCTTAATAACCTCTGGGTGTCTATGTGACCCAGACAGATATGTGTTCCTTAATAACCTCTGGGTGTCTATGTTACCCAGACAGATATGTGTTACTTAATAACCTCTGGGTGTCTATGTTACCCAGACAGATATGTGTTCCTTAATAACCTCTGGGTGTCTATGTTACCCAGACAGATATGTGTTCCTTAATAACCTCTGGGTGTTTATGTTACCCAGACAGATATGTGTTCCTTAATAACCTCTGGGTGTTTATGTTACCCAGACTGATGTGTGTTCCTTAATAACCTCTGGGTGTCTATGTTACCCAGACAGATATGTGTTCCTTAATAACCTCTGGGTGTCTATGTTACCCAGACTGATGTGTGTTCCTTAATAACCTCTGGGTGTCTATGTTACCCAGACTGATATGTGTTCCTTAATAACCTCTGGGTGTTTATGTTACCCAGACTGTCAGAGTGGTGTGTATCGGTGGCAGGGAAGTCAGGCGCAGGAGAATCAAACTGAGTGTAATGGAGTATTTCATAACAATAAACAAAACATACTCCAAACACTAAATGTAACAATAAACAAAACATACTCCAAACACTACATGTAAACAATAAACAAAACATACTCCAAACACTAAATGTAAACAATAAACAAAACATACTCCAAACACTAAATGTAACAATAAACAAAACATACTCCAAACACTAAATGTAACAATAAACAAAACATACTCCAAACACTAAATGTAACAATAAACAAAACATACTCCAAACACTACATGTAAACAATAAACAAAACATACTCCAAACACTACATGTAAACAATAAACAAAACATACTCCAAACACTACATGTAAACAATAAACAAAACATACTCCAAACACTACATGTAAACAATAAACAAAATGGGTATGAAGACCCGTCACGCACCAATACAAAACAACACAACACTGAAATAACAAACACTCTCTGACAAAGACATGAGGGGAAACAGAGGGTTAAAAACACAACAGATAATGGATGGGATTGAAAACAGGTGTGTGGGAAGACAAGACAAAACCAATGGAAAATGAAAAATGGATCAATGATGGCTAGAAGACCGGTGATGTCGAACGCCGAGCACCGCCCGAACAAGGAGAGGCAATGACTTCGGTAGAGGTCGAGACACAGACAGATATGTGTTCCTTAATAACCGGTAGGTGTCTATGTTACCCAGACAGCAACATTCTCTTAAAGAAGAGGGATTATAAACACTCCTCTGAACAGTCCAGTGATATAAAATAGATTCTCAAAATAAAAGAAGAAATAGCTCTTCAACCACCAATTCTAAAGTATTTTGACATAAATTATTGTGGATTAATGTTCATTTTGACAAATAGAAATGAGCAACAAATCTAATTGAATTTAATCCTTAATCCTAGATTGTGCCGTACAGCAAACACATGGAGCCAGACATACTGAATCATGATGACCCTGGATAGGTCAGCGAGTCTAAAGCTGTGGTCCAATTAGCACCCTATTCTCTACATAGTGCACTACTATTGACACTCCATAGGCAAAAGCATGCCATTTTTTGGAGACAACCTAAATATGAGTGAGAATGGAAGCATTGTACCCCTACACCCCACTGCACCCCCATAATCCTGTCCTCCTGCTGCCTGCCCTCACCCAGGCCATATGGCAGTGTGAGCCCGTGCCGGCCAGCCCTCAGTGCCAGCCCTGCTCTGTGCTGTGAGCACACACATAGCCCTAACAGCTTGGTGGACACATAATTAATTTGCCCGGGCGTCTGCCATTTATTTTCCAACCTACATTTTGTTAATTGGACAGAGGAGGTTAAAATCAAATTAATGTCTCTGGGTGTGTTCAGGACACTAATTGTGTGGAATCTGTGAGAGAGGGAGTGAGGGAGAGGGAGGGGTGAGAGAGAGAGAGAGAGAGAGAGAGGGGGGGAGGGAGGAGGGAGGAGAGGAGGGGAGAGAGAGAGAGAGAGAGAGAGAGAGAGAGAGAGAGAGAGGGGGAGAGGGAGTGAGGGAGAGGGAGGGGTGAGAGAGAGAGAGAGAGAGAGGGGGGGGGAGAGGGAGTGAGGGAGAGGGAGGGGTGAGAGAGAGAGAGAGAGAGAGAGAGAGGGGGGGAGAGGGAGTGAGGGAGAGGGAGGGGGAGAGAGAGAGAGGGGGAGAGAGGGAGTGAGAAAAAGGGGGAGAGGGAGGGTGAGAGAGAGCAAGAGAGAGGGGGAGAGAGGGAGTGAGGGAGAGGGAGGGGGAGAGAGAGAGAGAGGGTGAGAGAGGGAGGGGGAGAGAGAGAGGGGGAGAGAGGGGGAGCAAGGGAGTGAGGGAGAGGGAGGGGGAGAGAGAGAGAGGGGGGAGAGGGGAGAGAGGGAGTGAGGTAGAGCGAGGGGAGAGAGAGTGAGAGAGAGGGGGGCAGTGGGAGTGGGAGTGGGAGAGAGAAAGACATCTGTGGGTGGCTGGAGGGAGTAGGGGTGAAATTTGAGGTTGTTGTTGGGGGGGGTCACAGGGAGATAAATATTAATGACCGTCAATACTATTTTTAGTGCTTGTGTTTTCAAACATATCAGATACAGTATATCTACAAATACATTGGATGGACCCATTCATATAGCTGTGACAGGTTATAGAGTTGCTCTGACAGGTTATAGAGTGGCTGTGACAGGTTATAGAGTGGCTGTGACAGGTTATAGTGTGGCTGTGACAGGTTATAGAGTGGCTGTGGCAGGTTATAGAGTGGCTGTGACAGGTTATAGAGTGGCTGTGACAGGTTATAGAGTGGCTGTGACAGGTTATAGAGTGGCTGTGACAGGTTATAGAGTGGCTGTGACAGGTTATAGAGTGGCTGTGACAGGTTATAGAGTGGCTGTGACAGGTTATAGAGTGGCTGTGACAGGTTATAGAGTGGCTGTGACAGGTTATAGAGTGGCT
Source organism: Oncorhynchus gorbuscha (assembly GCF_021184085.1). Lineage (NCBI taxonomy): Eukaryota > Metazoa > Chordata > Actinopteri > Salmoniformes > Salmonidae > Oncorhynchus > Oncorhynchus gorbuscha. The sequence goes on along the minus strand of NC_060187.1, from coordinate 6,735,475 downwards.
GTGACAGGTTATAGAGTGGCTGTGACAGGTTATAGAGTGGCTGTGACAGGTTATAGAGTGGCTGTGACAGGTTATAGAGTGTTTCTAAACAGACAGTTAGGGTGGTGTATCTATACATATAGCTGTGACAGGTTATAGAGTGGCTGTGTCATTTGCAACTAGGTCTGTTATGTTTACAGGCTATTGGATCCTGACACAGGCAGCTCTCTCCCTCTCCCTCCTCTCTCTCTCTCTCTCTCTCTCTCTCTCTCTCTCTCTCTCTCTCTCTCTCTCTCTCCTCTCTCTCTCTCCGATGGGTTGTGGTGTGCGTCATTTCGCCAGGCTGCCTTGCTTTTTGATTCACTTAAAAGGCCACTGAGCAGCAAACCTCCTCCCTCCTTTCCCTTTCCCCTCCCTCAACCAAAGTTGGATCAGATTTTGAATCTGAATTTAATCAAGTTAATTGACTATTAAATACAAACGCAATTAGGGGTGTAATAGGCAGAGGATAAATCTAAATGATGCCTAGTTTTCAGACTGGGTAAACACTCAAAGATGAAGGCAGTTATTATCTAAATGATCAGAGAGATGGGAGACGTTGATTGAGAGAAAGGCATATTAAATGATTTAGGAGAAACCCAGACCTTAGATAAAGAAGTGAGACAAATAGCCCATAGGATATCCCTGTAACAGCCTGGCATGCAGAGGGTAAAGTAGCCCTAGGTTTATCAACATTTGCTCATCAGGGTCGTATTCACCAGAATCCAAACGGAAGAAACTGGACTGAAACGGGGGGGGGGCGGACTTACTGTCCTGAATGTGTCCAATAAGAAACTCTTGTTTTAGGTGCAAAGCGTTACCCCCCCCCGTTACTAAATGTTTTTGCTACGCTTTGCAATGACGTGCACCAAAGGATATGTCCCTGAGGTCAAGGATATATCGTTTGTCCTTTTTTTTACCGTGTTCACTGGGCTTGATACAATGACCAAGGTGGGACAATTATAAGAATGATTGTTGACAGATGCTCCACACAAAAACGAAATATTGTAGATTCACTGTTGCTGTCAAAGTCATTCCAAAGGGATGGTTTAACAGAGCAAATTAAATGTGACAAATACTTAGCCTTCATATGTCACCAATGATGCTACTTAGTCCTAGAGTTGAAGTCGGAAGTTTACGTACACCTTAGTGAAATATATTTAAACTCAGTTGTTCACAATTCCTGACATTTAATCCAAGTAGAAATTCCCTGTCTTTAGGTCAGTTAGGATCATCACTTTACTTTTAAGAATGTGAAATGTCAGAATAATAATAGAGAGAATGATTTATTTCATTTTTACTTCTTTCATCACATTCCCAGTGGGTCAGAAGTTTACATAAACTCAATTATTATTTGGTAGCATTGCCTTTAAAGTGTTTAACTTGGGTCAAACGTGTCGGGTAGCCTTCCACAAGCTTCCCACGATAAGTTCGGTGAATTTTGTCCCTTTCCTTCTGACAGAGCTGATATAACTGAGTCAGGTTTGTAAGCCTCCTTGCTCGCACACACTTTTTCAGTTCTGCCCAAACATTTTCTATAGAATTGAGGTCAGGGCTTTGTGATGGCCAGTCCAATACCTTGACTTTGTTGTTTTTAAGCCATTTTTCCACAACTTTGGAAGTATGCTTGGGGTCATTGTCCATTTGGAAGACTCATTTGTGACCAAGCTTTAACTTCCTGACTGATGTCTTGAGATGTTGCTTCAATATATCCACATAATTTTCCTACCTCATGATGCCATCTATTTTGTGAAGTGCACCAGTCCCTGCTGCAGCAATGCACCCCCACAACACAATGCTGCAACCCCCGTGCTTCACGGTTGGGATGGTGTTCTTCGGCTTGGAAGCATCCCCCTTTTTCCTCCAAACATAACGATGTTCATTATGGCTAAACAGTTCTATTTTTGTTTCATCCGACCAGAGGACATTTCTACAAAAAGTACGATATTTGTCCTCATGTGCATTTGCAAACTGTAGTATGGCTTTTTATGGCAGTTTTGGAGCAGTGGCTTCTTCCTTGCTGAGTGGCCTTTAAAGTTATGTTGATATAGGAGTAAGTCTAAGTCAGTGTATAGAGTATATAGAGTAGACCTAAGTCAGTATATAGAGTAGGTCTAAGTCAGTGTATAGAGTATATAGAGTAGGTCTAAGTCAGTATATAGAGTCTATCGAGTAGGTCTAAGTCAGTATATAGAGTATATAGAGTAGGTCTAAGTCAGTATATAGAGTATATAGAGTAGGTCTAAGTCAGTGTATACAGTATATACAGTAGGTCTAAGTCAGTGTATAGAGTATATAGAGTAGGTCTAAGTCAGTGTATACAGTATATACAGTAGGTCTAAGTCAGTATATAGAGTAGGTCTAAGTTAGTGTATAGAGTAGGTCTAAGTCAGTACATAGAGTAGGTCTAAGTCAGTGTATACAGTAGGTCTAAGTCAGTGTATACAGTATATACAGTTCGAACTAAGTCAGTGTATACAGTAGGTCTAAGTCAGTGTATACAGTAGGTCTAAGTCAGTGTATACAGTAGGTTTAAGTCAGTGTATAGAGTAGGTTTAAGTCAGTGTATACAGTAGGTCTAAGTCAGTGTATACAGTTATACAGTAGAACTAAGTCAGTGTATACAGTAGGTCTGAGTCAGTGTATACAGTAGGTCTAAGTCAGTGTATACAGTAGGTTTAAGTCAGTTTAGAGTAGGTTTAAGTCAGTGTATACAGTAGGTCTAAGTCAGTGTATACAGTATATCAGTAGGTCTAAGTCAGTGTATACAGTATATAGAGTAGGTCTAAGTCAGTGTATACAGTATATACAGTAGGTATAAGTCAGTGTATACAGTAGGTCTAAGTCAGTGTATACAGTAGGTCTAAGTCAGTGTATACAGTATGTCTAAGTCAGTGTATACAGTAGGTTTAAGTCAGTGTATAGAGTAGGTTTAAGTCAGTGTATACAGTAGGTCTAAGTCAGTGTATACAGTATATACAGTAGAACTAAGTCAGTGTATACAGTAGGTCTAAGTCAGTGTATACAGTAGGTCTAAGTCAGTGTATACAGTAGGTTTAAGTCAGTGTATAGAGTAGGTTTAAGTCAGTGTATACAGTAGGTCTAAGTCAGTGTATACAGTATATACAGTAGGTCTAAGTCAGTGTATACAGTATATAGAGTAGGTCTAAGTCAGTGTATACAGTATATACAGTAGGTATAAGTCAGTGTATACAGTAGGTCTAAGTCAGTGTATACAGTAGGTCTAAGTCAGTGTATACAGTATGTCTAAGTCAGTGTATACAGTATATACAGTAGGTCTAAGTCAGTGTATACAGTATATGCAGTAGGTCTAAGTCGGACTAAGTCAGTGTATACAGTATATACAGTATGTCTAAGTCAGACTAAGTCAGTGTATACAGTATATACAGTATGTCTAAGTCAGACTAAGTCAGTGTATACAGTATATACAGTAGGTATAAGTCAGACTAAGTCAGTGTATACAGTATATACAGTAGGTCTAAGTCAGACTAAGTCAGTGTATACAGTATATACAGTAGGTATAAGTCAGACTAAGTCAGTGTATACAGTATATACAGTAGGTATAAGTAAGACTAAGTCAGTGTATACAGTATATACAGTAGGTCTAAGTCCGACTAAGTCAGTGTATACAGTATATACAGTAGGTCTAAGTCAGACTAAGTCAGTGTATACAGTATATACAGTAGGTCTAAGTCAGACTAAGTCAGTGTATACAGTATATACAGTAGGTCTAAGTCAGACTAAGTCAGTGTATACAGTATATACAGTAGGTCTAAGTCAGACTAAGTCAGTGTATACAGTAGGTCTAAGTCAGTGTATACAGTATATACAGTAGGTCTAAGTCAGTGTATACAGTATATACAGTAGGTTTAAGTCAGTGTATACAGTAGGTCTATGTCAGTGTATACAGTATATACAGTATGTCTAAGTCAGACTAAGTCAGTATATACAGTAGGTCTAAGTCAACTAAGTCAGTATATACAGTATATACAGTAGGTCTAAGTCAGACTAAGTCAGTGTATATAAGAGCAAATGACTTAAGTCAATGTGTATACAGTATATACAGTAGGTCTAAGTCAGACTAAGTCAGTGTATACAGTATATACAGTAGGTCTAAGTCAGACTAAGTCAGTGTATACAGTATATAAAGTAGGTCTAAGTCAGACTAAGTCAGTGTATACAGTATATACAGTAGGTCTAAGTCAGACTGTCAGACTACAGTATATACAGTATATACAGTAGGTCTAAGTCAGACTAAGTCAGACTAAGTCAGTATATACAGTATATACAGTAGGTCTAAGTCAGACTAAGTCAGACTAAGTCCGTGTATACAGTATATACAGTAGGTCTAAGTCAGACTAAGTCAGTAGATACAGTATATACAGTAGGTCTAAGTCAGACTAAGTCAGACTAAGTCAGTATATACAGTATATACAGTAGGTCTAAGTCAGACTAAGTCAGTGTATACAGTATATACAGTAGGTCTAAGTCAGACTAAGTCAGTGTATACAGTATATACAGTAGGTCTAAGTCAGACTAAGTCAGACTGTAAGTCAGTATATACAGTAGGTCTAAGTCAGACTAAGTCAGTGTATACAGTATATACAGTAGGTCTAAGTCAGACTAAGTCAGTGTATACAGTATATACAGTAGGTCTAAGTCAGACTAAGTCAGTGTATACAGTATATACAGTAGGTCTAAGTCAGACTAAGTCAGTGTATACAGTATATACAGTAGGTCTAAGTCAGACTAAGTCAGTATATACAGTAGGTCTAAGTCAGACTAAGTCAGTGTATACAGTATATACAGTAGGTCTAAGTCAGACTAAGTCAGTATATACAGTAGGTCTAAGTCAGACTAAGTCAGTGTATACAGTATATACAGTAGGTCTAAGTCAGACTAAGTCAGTGTATACAGTAGGTCTAAGTCAGACTAAGTCAGTGTATACAGTATATACAGTAGGTCTAAGTCAGACTAAGTCAGTATATACAGTAGGTCTAAGTCAGACTAAGTCAGTGTATACAGTATATACAGTAGGTCTAAGTCAGACTAAGTCAGTATATACAGTAGGTCTAAGTCAGACTAAGTCAGACTAAGTCAGTGTATACAGTAGGTATAAGTCAGACTAAGTCAGTATATACAGTAGGTCTAAGTCAGACTAAGTCAGACTAAGTCAGTATATACAGTAGGTATAAGTCAGACTAAGTCAGTATATACAGTAGGTTTAAGTCAGTGTATACAGTTGGTCTATGTCAGTGTATACAGTATATACAGTATGTCTAAGTCAGACTAAGTCAGTATATACAGTAGGTCTAAGTCAGACTAAGTCAGTATATACAGTATATACAGTAGGTCTAAGTCAGACTAAGTCAGTGTATCGCTCTGGATAAGAGCGTCTGCTAAATGACTTAAATGTAAATGTATACAGTATATACAGTAGGTCTAAGTCAGACTAAGTCAGTGTATACAGTATATACAGTAGGTCTAAGTCAGACTAAGTCAGTGTATACAGTATATAAAGTAGGTCTAAGTCAGACTAAGTCAGTATATACAGTATATACAGTAGGTCTAAGTCAGACTAAGTCAGACTAAGTCAGTATATACAGTATATACAGTAGGTCTAAGTCAGACTAAGTCAGTCAGTATAAGTCAGTATATACAGTATATACAGTAGTCTAAGTCAGACTAAGTCAAGTCAGTAGGTCTAAGTCAGACTAAGTCAGTATATACAGTAGGTCTAAGTCAGACTAAGTCAGACTAAGTATACAGTATATACAGTAGGTCTAAGTCAGACTAAGTCAGATACTAAGTCAGTATATGTAGTATATACAGTAGGTCTAAGTCAGACTAAGTCAGTGTATACAGTATATATACAGTAGGTACAGTAGGTCAGACTAAGTCAGTATATACAGTAGGTCTAAGTCAGACTAAGTCAGACTAACAGTATATACAGTAGGTATAAGTCAGACTAAGTCAGTATATACAGTAGGTCTAAGTCAGACTAAGTCAGACTAAGTCAGTATACAGTAGGTATAAGTCAGACTAAGTCAGTATATACAGTAGGTCTAAGTCAGACTAAGTCAGGTCTAAGTCAGTATATACAGTAGGTCAGACTAAGTCAGACTACAGTAGGTCTAAGTCAGTGTATACAGTAGGTCAGTATATACAGTATATACAGTAGGTCTAAGTCAGACTAAGTCAGTGTATACAGTCAGTATATCTGGATAAGAGCGTCTGCTAAATGACTTAAATGTAAATGTATACAGTATATACAGTAGGTCTAAGTCAGACTAAGTCAGTGTATACAGTATATACAGTAGGTCTAAGTCAGACTAAGTCAGTGTATACAGTATATAAAGTAGGTCTAAGTCAGACTAAGTCAGTATATACAGTATATACAGTAGGTCTAAGTCAGACTAAGTCAGACTAAGTCAGTATATACAGTATATACAGTAGGTCTAAGTCAGACTAAGTCAGACTAAGTCAGTATATACAGTATATACAGTAGGTCTAAGTCAGACTAAGTCAGACTAAGTCCGTGTATACAGTATATACAGTAGGTCTAAGTCAGACTAAGTCAGTAGATACAGTATATACAGTAGGTCTAAGTCAGACTAAGTCAGACTAAGTCAGTATATACAGTATATACAGTAGGTCTAAGTCAGACTAAGTCAGACTAAGTCAGTATATACAGTATATACAGTAGGTCTAAGTCAGACTAAGTCAGTGTATACAGTATATACAGTAGGTCTAAGTCAGACTAAGTCAGACTAAGTCAGTATATACAGTAGGTCTAAGTCAGACTAAGTCAGTATATACAGTATATACAGTAGGTCTAAGTCAGACTAAGTCAGTGTATACAGTATATACAGTAGGTATAAGTCAGACTAAGTCAGTGTATACAGTATATACAGTAGGTCTAAGTCAGACTAAGTCAGTGTATACAGTATATACAGTAGGTCTAAGTCAGACTAAGTCAGTATATACAGTAGGTCTAAGTCAGACTAAGTCAGTGTATACAGTATATACAGTAGGTCTAAGTCAGACTAAGTCAGTATATACAGTAGGTCTAAGTCAGACTAAGTCAGTGTATACAGTATATACAGTAGGTCTAAGTCAGACTAAGTCAGTGTATACAGTAGGTCTAAGTCAGACTAAGTCAGTGTATACAGTATATACAGTAGGTCTAAGTCAGACTAAGTCAGTATATACAGTAGGTCTAAGTCAGACTAAGTCAGTGTATACAGTATATACAGTAGGTCTAAGTCAGACTAAGTCAGTATATACAGTAGGTCTAAGTCAGACTAAGTCAGACTAAGTCAGTGTATACAGTAGGTATAAGTCAGACTAAGTCAGTATATACAGTAGGTCTAAGTCAGACTAAGTCAGACTAAGTCAGTATATACAGTAGGTATAAGTCAGACTAAGTCAGTATATACAGTAGGTCTAAGTCAGACTAAGTCAGTGTATACAGTAGGTCTAAGTCAGACTAAGTCAGACTAAGTCAGTGTATACAGTAGGTCTAAGTCAGACTAAGTCAGTATATACAGTATATACAGTAGGTCTAAGTCAGACTAAGTCAGTGTATACAGTATATACAGTAGGTATAAGTCAGACTAAGTCAGTATATACAGTAGGTCTAAGTCAGACTAAGTCAGACTAATTCAGTGTATACAGTAGGTCTAAGTCAGACTAAGTCAGACTAAGTCAGTGTATACAGTAGGTCTAAGTCAGACTAAGTCAGACTAAGTCAGTGTATACAGTAGGTCTAAGTCAGACTAAGTCAGACTAAGTCAGTATATACAGTAGGTCAGACTAAGTCAGACTAAGTCAGTGTATACAGTAGGTCTAAGTCAGACTAAGTAAGTATATTCAGTAGGTCTAAGTCAGACTAAGTCAGTGTATACAGTAGGTCTAAGTCAGACTAAGCCAGTATATACAGTATATACAGTAGGTCTAAGTCAGACTAAGTCAGACTAAGTCAGTATATACAGTAGGTATAAGTCAGACTAAGTCAGTATATACAGTAGGTCTAAGTCAGACTAAGTCAGACTAAGTCAGTGTATACAGTAGGTCTAAGTCAGACTAAGTCAGACTAAGTCAGTGTATACAGTAGGTCTAAGTCAGACTAAGTCAGACTAAGTCAGTGTATACAGTAGGTCTAAGTCAGACTAAGTCAGACTAAGTCAGTATATACAGTAGGTCTAAGTCAGACTAAGTCAGACTAAGTCAGTGTATACAGTAGGTCTAAGTCAGACTAAGTAAGTATATTCAGTAGGTCTAAGTCAGACTAAGTCAGTGTATACAGTAGGTCTAAGTCAGACTAAGTCAGTGTATACAGTAGGTCTAAGTCAGACTAAGTCAGTGTCAGTATATACAGTAGGTCTAAGTCAGACTAAGTCAGACAGTCAGTGTATACAGTAAGTCAGACTAAGTCAGACTATCATACAGTAGGTCAGACTAAGTCAGACTAAGTCAGTGTATACAGTAGGTCTAAGTCAGACTAAGTCAGTGTATACAGTAGGTCTAAATCAGACTAAGTAGTGTATACAGTAGGTCTAAGTCAGACTAAGTCAGTGTATACAGTAGGTCTAAGTCAGACTAAGTCAGTGTATACAGTAGGTCTAAGTCAGACTAAGTCAGTGTATACAGTAGGTCTAAGTCAGACTAAGTCAGTGTATACAGTAGGTCTAAGTCAGACTAAGTCAGTGTATACAGTAGGTCTAAGTCAGACTAAGTCAGTGTACAGTAGGTCTAAGTCAGTGTATACAGTAGGTCTAAGTCAGACTAAGTCAGTGTATACAGTAGGTCTAAGTCAGACTAAGTCAGTGTATACAGTAGGTCTAAGTCAGACTAAGTCAGACTAAGTCAGTGTATACAGTAGGTCTAAGTCAGACTAAGTCAGACTAAGTCAGTGTATACAGTAGGTCTAAGTCAGACTAAGTCAGACTAAGTCAGTGTATACAGTAGGTCTAAGTCAGACTAAGTCAGACTAAGTCAGTGTATACAGTAGGTCTAAGTCAGACTAAGTCAGACTAAGTCAGTGTATACAGTAGGTCTAAGTCAGACTAAGTCAGTAGGTCTAAGTCAGACTAAGTCATACAGTAGGTCTAAGTCAGACTAGTGTATACAGAGACTAAGTCAGTGTATACAGTAGGTCTAAGTCAGACTAAGTCAGTGTAAGTCAGTGGTCTACAGTAGGTCTAAGTCAG
>NC_060187.1:6661224-6721224 GCF_021184085.1 Oncorhynchus gorbuscha | reverse complement strand
AATTCAAGTTTGTTCAGAATTGACTTCAATTAGACTTCAATTAATCTTTTCCCAGGAATGAGTTTTTCAAAAGGTTCCTCTGACAGCAACAGAGAGAGCCAGTAAATAGCACACTCTGGTGTTAGATCTGAGGGATAATGGTGAAATTAAAGCTTTTGTAGTTAACACATTCAAAAGAAATGGAATGTACTATTTGGCCTGATTCCCAAATGGCCCCCTATTCGCCATGTAGAGCACTGCCTTTAATGGGCCCTGGTCAAATGTAGTGCACTATGTAGGGAATAGGGTTGCCTTTAGAACTCAGGCTTGCTACAAATTCTAATTTCCATTTTATGGTACCCAGCATCGTTGCTGCTGCCGCGTTTCTTCAGAGATGGATAACCGGCCATTTAAATATTGTCAGGCATTTGAGATTTAATCCTGTTTGACCAACTCCTAATTGAACACACATATTCAGAGTTGAAAAGCATGTGAAATCTAGAGGCGGGGTGGAGGAAGGAAGGCGGAAGGGAGGGTGCGTTCTGCTTCCTAACCACTGATACAGCATTAGCAGAAATGTACCATAGCAACATAGTGATGTACCATAGCAACATAGTGATGTACCATAACAACATACTGATGTACCATAACAACATACTGATGTACCATAACAACATAGTGATGTACCATAACAACATACTGATGTACCATAGCAATATACTGATGTACCATAACAACATACTGATGTACCATAACAACATAGTGATGTACCATAACAACATACTGATGTACCATAACAGCATACTGTTGTACCATAACAACATACTGATGTACCATAACAACATTCTGCTGTACCATAACAACATAATGATGTACCATAACAACATTCTGCTGTACCATGACAACATACTGATGTAGCATAGCAGCATACTGATGTACCATAACAGTATACTGATGTACCATAACAACATACTGATCAAGCATCTCAGAGTAGGAGTGCTAATCTAGGATCAGATACTCCCCAGTCCATGTTATCTTAAATCATTGTGATGTAAAAGTTCAAACTGATCCTAAATGAGCAATCCTCTGAGACACTTAACAATAGGTACAATGGGGCAAAAAAGTATTTAGTCAGCAAACAATTGTGCAAGTTCTCCCACTTTAAAAAGATGAGAGAGGTCTGTAATTTTCATCATAGATACACTTCAACTATGACAGACTAAATTAGGGGAAAAAATCCAGAAAATCACATTGTAGGATTTTTTATGAATTTATTTGCAAATTATGGTGGAAAATAAGTATTTGGTCAATAACAAACAAGCTAGATTTCAGGCTCTCACAGACTTGTAACTTCTTCTTTAAGAGGGTCATCTGTCCTCCACTCGTTACCTGTATTAATGGCACCTGTTTGAACTTGTTATCAGTATAAAAGACACCTGTCCACAACCTCAAACAGTCACACTCCAAACTCCACTATGGCCAAGACCAAAGAGCTGTCAAAGGACACCAGAAACAAAATTGTAGACCTGCACCAGGCTGGGAAGACTGAATCTGTAATAGGTAAGCAGCTTGGTTTGAAGAAATCAACTGTGGGAGCAATTATTAGGAAATGGAAGACATACAAGACCACTGATAATCTCCCTCGATCTGGGGCTCCACGCAAGATCTCACCCCGTGGGGTCAAAATGATCACAAGAACGGTGAGCAAAAATCCCAGAACCACACGGGGGGACCTAGTGAATGACCTGCAGAGAGCTGGGACAGAAGCAACAAAGCCTACCATCAGCAAGGGCATTGAAGATGAAACGTGGCTGGGTCTTTCAGCATGACAATGATCCCAAACACACCGCCCGGGCAACGAAGGAGTGGCTTCGTAAGAAGCATTTCAAGGTCCTGGAGTGGCCTTAGCAGTCTCCAGATCTCAACCCCATACAAAATACTTGGAGGGAGTTGAAAGTCCGTGTTGCCCAGCAACAGCCCCAAAACATCACTGCTCTAGAGGAGATCTGCATGGAGGAATGGGCCAAAATACCAGCAACAGTGTGTGAAAACCTTGTGAAGACTTACAGAAAACGTGTGACCTCTGTCATTGCCAACAAAGGGTATATAACAAAGTATTGAGATAAACTTTTGTTATTGACCAAATACTTATTTTCCACCATAATTTGCAAATAAATTACAATTTGATTTTCTGGATTTTTTTTCTTCTCAATTTGTCTGTCATAGTTGAAGTGTACCTATGATGAAAATTACAGGCCTCTCTCATCTTTTTAAGTGGGAGAACTTGCACAATTAGTGACTGACTAAATACTTTTTTTGCCCCACTGTAATAGGCCTAAAGGTCTGACTGGCACAAAAGAAAGGGGGAGAATCTCTCATACGAAAGAATGAGTGCTACAAATCCCTGACATTTTGGAGTCTTGGATATACAATGGCTTCCTGGAACATCCCAGCTACCTCTGCCCTTGCACAGCTCCACAGAGGGACATGGGTACACGTTATGTCACCCTTCCTTACTCACAGGTTCTGGAGGACTCTTATTACATGCTTTACCCCCCCCCTCCACACACCTCTACACCCCCCCCCAACACTAGTGACTAGCTCTATATGTCAGTCTGTTCATCAGTATATGCTCTGAGATAGTTGGAATCTCACTCAAGGATGTTTTGTTGTCCCATGATGGGTTATTGTTGGTTTCTTGGGGTTGATGTTTTTTTTATTGTTAGTGTTGATTTGTCGTTGCTTATATGGGTAGTGGGGAAGGGAGGGATCACCAGCTAGCTAGCCCAGAGCCCCTCACAGTCACAACGCTGTGTGTGTATGAATCCCAAAGCTGCCTGGCCCGGGAGGAGCTTTGGCTGAGAGGAACAGCTGTCTGCACTAACGAGGCTGCACACACACACACACACACACACACACACACACACACACACACACACACACACACACACACACACACACACACACACACACACACACACACACACACACACACACACACACACACACACACACACACACACACACACACACACACACAGTGCCACTTGGAGTCCGCTAGTTAGGCCTGGGGACTTAATGAGAGTGCCGTGTCATTACAGTAATTAACAGGCCTCATGTCAACCACTGGCACATATGCATACAGTCTCACCAAGGTCTTACCAAGGTCTCACCAAGGTCTCACCAAGGTCTCACAAAAAGTCTCACTAAAGTCTCACCAAGTCTCACCATGGTCTCACAAAAAGCCTCACCAAGTTCTCACCAAGGTCTAACCAAGGTCTCACGGAAAGCCTCACCAAGGTCTCTCCAAGGTCTCACCAAGGTCTCACAAAAAGTCTCACCAAAGTCTCACCAAGGTCTCACCAAGGTCTCACAAAAAGTCTCACCAAAGTCTCACCAAGGTTTCACCAAGGTCTAACCAAGGTCTAACCAAGGTCTCACCAAGGTCTCACAAAAAGTCTCACCAAAGTCTCACCAAGGTTTCACCAAGGTCTAACCAAGGTCTCACCAAAGTCTCACCAAGGTCTGCCCAAGGTCTCACAAAAAGTCTCACCAAGGTCTCACCAAGGTCTCTCCAAGGTCTCACCAAAGTCTCACCAAGGTGTCACAAAAAGTCTCACCAAAGACTCACCAAGGTCTCACAAAAAGTCTCACCAAAGTCTCACCAAGGTCTCACCAAGGTCTCCCCAAGGTCTCACAAAAAGTCTCACCAAGGTCTCTCCAAGGTCTCACCAAGGTCTCACAAAAAGTCTCCCCAAGGTCTCACAAAAAGTCTCACCAAGGTCTCTCCAAGGTCTCACCAAGGTCTCACCAAAGTCTCACCAAGGTGTCACAAAAAGTCTCACCAAAGTCTCACCAAGGTCTCACAAAAAGTCTCACCAAAGTCTCACCAAGGTCTCACCAAGGTCTCCCCAAGGTCTCACAAAACGTCTCACCAAGGTCTCTCCAAGGTCTCACCAAGGTCTCACAAAAAGTCTCACCAAGGTCTCACAAAAAGTCTCACCAAGGTCTCACCAAGGTCTCACAAAAAGTCTCACCAAAGTCTCACCAAGGTCTCACCAAGGTCTAGGTTCCAACTGGGACCCTATTCCCTTTATAGTGCACTACATTTTACCAGGTTCCATAAAAAAAAGACTACAGTTTACTATAGAATACTGTTTAGTTTAGTATCTGTCACAACTTCCGCTGAAGTTGGTCCCTCTCCTTGTTTGGGCGACGATCGACGGACAACGTCACCGGTTTTCTAGCCGGTTTTCATTTTCCATTTGTTTTGTCTTCATTGTACACACCTGGTTTCCATTCCCATAATTATATGTTCCTTATTTAACCCTCTGTGTCCCCCATGGTTTTGTGCATGTTTGTTCATTGTAAATTGGTCTCGTTTGTGAGCTTGATTATTGTAACGGATCTCTAAGGTCAGGGCGTGACAGTATCCCCCCCCCCCCAAAGGTACGGACTCCCGTTCTCAAACCTGAACCTATAGGGGAGGGTCCGAGTGGTCATCCGGTTCGGGACGTAGCCCCCGCTCCCTACACTGATCCCTCCGCCTCTGTCGTCCTTAACGTAGGAGACTCTGCTAGCTAGCCAACAGCTAGCCAACGTCTTCCGAATAGAACTCAACAACCCGGTCGCATTCACAGGTAGTATCACATTTTCATTTCATTTCATTTCATTATAGTACAACGGTTTGATTTGTTTGATCGTAGCTAGCTACATAGCTAGCTACATAGCCATCTTTGTATCAAAGATAATTGTGTAGTCTAGAGCGATTTTCTAGGTTAGCTAGCCAGCTATTGTCGTTCTTTTAACGCAACGTAACATAATCAACACTGCTAGCTAGCCAGCTAGCCCCCGAATAGCAGCACTGTAGAAACTATTACACTCAACGGAACGACTTGATTAGTGTAGTGTCAACAACGCAGCCACTGCCAGCTAGCCTACAAAGTCAACAACGCAGCCACTGCCAGCTAGCCTACTTCAGCAGTACTGTATCATTTTAATCATTTTAGTCAATAAGATTCTTGCTACGTAAGCTTAACTTTCTGAACATTCGAGACGTGTAGTCCACTTGTCATTCCAATCTCCTTTGCATTAGCGTAGCCTCTTCTGTAGCCTGTCAACTATGTGTCTGTCTATCCCTGTTCTCTCCTCTCTGCACAGACCATACAAACGCTCCACACAGCGTGGCCGCGGCCACCCTAATCTGGTGGTCCCAGCGCGCACGACCCACGTGGAGTTCCAGGTCTCCGGTAGCCTCTGGAACTGCCGATCTGCGGCCAACAAGGCAGAGTTCATCTCAGCCTATGCCTCCCTCCAGTCCCTCGACTTCTTGGCACTGACGGAAACATGGATCACCACAGACAACACTGCTACTCCTACTGCTCTCTCTTCGTCCGCCCACGTGTTCTCGCACACCCCGAGAGCTTCTGGTCAGCGGGGTGGTGGCACCGGGATCCTCATCTCTCCCAAGTGGTCATTCTCTCTTTCTCCCCTTACCCATCTGTCTATCGCCTCCTTTGAATTCCATGCTGTCACAGTTACCAGCCCTTTCAAGCTTAACATCCTTATCATTTATCGCCCTCCAGGTTCCCTCGGAGAGTTCATCAATGAGCTTGATGCCTTGATAAGCTCCTTTCCTGAAGACGGCTCACCTCTCACAGTTCTGGGCGACTTTAACCTCCCCACGTCTACCTTTGACTCATTCCTCTCTGCCTCCTTCTTTCCACTCCTCTCCTCTTTTGACCTCACCCTCTCACCTTCCCCCCTACTCACAAGGCAGGCAATACGCTCGACCTCATCTTTACTAGATGCTGTTCTTCCACTAACCTCATTGCAACTCCCCTCCAAGTCTCCGACCACTACCTTGTATCCTTTTCCCTCTCGCTCTCATCCAACACCTCCCACACTGCCCCTACTCGGATGGTATCGCGCCGTCCCAACCTTCGCTCTCTCTCCCCCGCTACTCTCTCCTCTTCCATCCTATCATCTCTTCCCTCTGCTCAAACCTTCTCCAACCTATCTCCTGATTCTGCCTCCTCAACCCTCCTCTCCTCCCTTTCTGCATCCTTTGACTCTCTATGTCCCCTATCCTCCAGGCCGGCTCGGTCCTCCCCTCCCGCTCCGTGGCTCGACGACTCATTGCGAGCTCACAGAACAGGGCTCCGGGCAGCCGAGCGGAAATGGAGGAAAACTCGCCTCCCTGCGGACCTGGCATCCTTTCACTCCCTCCTCTCTACATTTTCCTCCTCTGTCTCTGCTGCTAAAGCCACTTTCTACCACTCTAAATTCCAAGCATCTGCCTCTAACCCTAGGAAGCTCTTTGCCACCTTCTCCTCCCTCCTGAACCCCCCCCTCCTCCCGCTCGTCAACCATTTTGAAAAGAAGGTCGACGACATCCGATCCTCGTTTGCTAAGTCAAACGACACCGCTGGTTCTGCTCACACTGCCCTACCCTGTGCTCTGACCTCTTTCTCCCCTCTCTCTCCAGATGAAATCTCGCGTCTTGTGATGGCCGGCCGCCCAACAACCTGCCCGCTTGACCCTATCCCCTCCTCTCTTCTCCAGACCATTTCCGGAGACCTTCTCCCTTACCTCACCTCGCTCATCAACTCATCCCTGACCGCTGGCTACGTCCCTTCCGTCTTCAAGAGAGCGAGAGTTGCACCCCTTCTGAAAAAACCTTCACTCGATCCCTCCGATGTCAACAACTACAGACCAGTATCCCTTCTTTCTTTTCTCTCCAAAACTCTCGAACGTGCCGTCCTTGGCCAGCTCTCCCGCTATCTCTCTCTGAATGACCTTCTTGATCCAAATCAGTCAGGTTTCAAGACTAGTCATTCAACTGAGACTGCTCTTCTCTGTATCACGGAGGCGCTCCGCACTGCTAAAGCTAACTCTCTCTCCTCTGCTCTCATCCTTCTAGACCTATCGGCTGCCTTCAATACTGTGAACCATCAGATCCTCCTCTCCACCCTCTCAGAGTTGGGCATCTCCGGCGCGGCCCACGCTTGGATTGCGTCCTACCTGACAGGTCGCTCCTACCAGGTGGCGTGGCGAGAATCTGTCTCCTCACCACGCGCTCTCACCACTGGTGTCCCCCAGGGCTCTGTTCTAGGCCCTCTACTATTCTCGCTATACACCAAGTCACTTGGCTCTGTCATAACCTCACATGGTCTCTCCTATCATTGCTATGCAGACGACACACAATTAGTATTCTCCTTTCCCCCTTCTGATGACCAGGTGGCGAATCGCATCTCTGCATGTCTGGCAGACATATCAGTGTGGATGATGGATCACCACCTCAAGCTGAACCTCGGCAAGACGGAGCTGCTCTTCCTCCCGGGGAAGGACTGCCCGTTTCATGATCTCGCCATCACGGTTGACAACTCCATTGTGTCCTCCTCCCAGAGCGCTAAGAACCTTGGCGTGATCCTGGACAACACCCTGTCGTTCTCAACTAACATCAAGGCGGTGGCCCGTTCCTGTAGGTTCATGCTCTACAACATCCGCAGAGTACGACCCTGCCTCACACAGGAAGCTGCGCAGGTCCTAATCCAGGCACTTGACATCTCCCGTCTGGATTACTGCAACTCGCTGTTGGCTGGGCTCCCTGCCTGTGCCATTAAACCCCTACAACTCATCCAGAACGCCGCAGCCCGTCTGGTGTTCAACCTTCCCAAGTTCTCTCACGTCACCCCGCTCCTCCGCTCTCTCCACTGGCTTCCAGTTGAAGCTCGCATCCGCTACAAGACCATGGTGCTTGCCTACGGAGCTGTGAGGGGAACGGCACCTCAGTACCTCCAGGCTCTGATCAGGCCCTACACCCAAACAAGGGCACTGCGTTCATCCACCTCTGGCCTGCTCGCCTCCCTACCACTGAGGAAGTACAGTCCCCGCTCAGCCCAGTCAAAACTGTTCGCTGCTCTGGCCCCCCCAATGGTGGAACAAACTCCCTCACGACGCCAGGACAGCGGAGTCAATCACCACCTTCCGGAGACACCTGAAACCCCACCTCTTTAAGGAATACCTAGGATAGGATAAGTAATCCTTCTCACCCCCCCCCCTTTAAGATTTAGATGCACTATTGTAAAGTGACTGTTCCACTGGATGTCATAAGGTGAATGCACCAATTTGTAAGTCGCTCTGGATAAGAGCGTCTGCTAAATGACTTAAATGTAAATGTAAATGTAAAAACTGGACTGTGGATCGTTGCCAGAGACTCAGGACTGTGGATCATTGCCGGAGGAACTGGACCATGGATCATCGCCGGAGGCTCTGAACCTGGAACCACCGCTGGAGGCTCTGGACTGAAGCTCGTCGCTGGAGGCTCTGGACCGCAGACCGTCGCTGGAGACTCTGGACTGAGGACCGTCGCTGGAGACTCTGGACTGAGGACCGTCGCTGGAGGCTCCGGACTGGGGACCTTCACTGAAGGCTCCTTGCCATGGATCATCAATACAGGCTCTGGGCCATGGATCATCACTGGAGGCTTCGTGCAATGGATTATCACTAGAGGTTCCAGGCCATGGATTATCACTGGAGGCTTCGTGCCATGGATTATCACTAGAGGCTCTGGGCCATGGATTATTACTGGAGGATTCGTGTGTGGAGCCGGTACAGGTCTCACTGGACTGAGGTGACGTATTGGGGGCCTGGTGCGGGGAGCTACCACAACGCATCCTGGCTGGATACCCACTTTAGCTCGGTGAGTGTGGAGAGCTGCCACCGGACACACTGGGCAGTGAAGGCTCACTGGGAGCATAGTGCGTAGAGCCGACGCAGGATAATCTGGGCCGTGGAGGCGCACTGGAGGCCTGGAGCGTAGAGCTGGCACAACGCGTCCTGACTGAATGCCCACTCTAGCATGGAAACTGTGGGGAGCTTGTACAGTGCGGGGAGCTTGTACAGAGCGCACCGGGCTGTGGATGCGCACTGAAGGCATGGTGGGCAGAACCGGATAACACGGTGCTTGACCAGTCACTCGCTCCCCATGGTAAGCACGGGGAGTTAGCTCAGGTCTGAACCCTGACTCTGCCAATCTCCCCGTGTGCCCCCCCCACATTTTTTGGGGAGGCTGTCTATCGTGCTTTCTTTGTTGGTATTAACTCCTCATAACGTCGCCGTTCTGTTTTCGCTGTCTCCATCTGCTCCTTCGGACGGCGATACTCCCCGGCCCTTCTCCAAGGTCCAGATCCCTCCAGGATTTCCTCCCATGTCCAGTCCTCCTGACCACGCTGCTTGGTCCGTTGGTGGTGGGATCTTCTGTAACGTCCGTCTTTAAATAAAGACCAAGGTGCAGCGTGGTAGGCGTACATTTTCTTTAACTTTAAATGTTCCACCAAAAAACAATAAACAACTCAACGAACGTAAAGCTAGGAGTGCAACACATGCAACGCACAAAGACAAGATCCCACAACAGAAGGTGGGAAAAAAGGGCTGCCTAAGTATGATCCCCAATCAGAGACAACGATAGACAGCTGCCTCTGATTGGGAACCATACTCGGCCAACAAAGAAATATAAACATAGATTTCCCACCCTAGTCGCACCCTGACCTACCAAATAGAGAATTGAAAGGATCTCTAAGGTCAGGGCGTGACAATTATGTTCCTTCTTGGAATATTTGTTTTTTTGAGTAAAGTTACGTTTATTACCCATCTCTGTGACCTGCGCCTAACTCCGCATCACCTGCTACACCTAGACGCCTTACAGTATCCCTCAATAGTGTGTAGTACTTAGTATAGAACATTGTAGTATACTGTAGAATACTATAGTAAATACTACAGTATTATACACACAAAAAACACTAGTAAATATGACAAAAATGTCTGCGAAAAGCTTTTTTAAAACTATAGTACCTACTACAGTATTTAATTTGCATTTACCCCCCCCCCATAATCGAGAAACCTACGTAGACCTAGGATAGACCATATATTGTGTTCGCTATAGGTTATAGAAAAGAGCAGAAGCTTTGAGATATCCGTTCAGACCCCAGTCCTTCCTAACTACCTACATGTTATGGAAAATTACATTTACATTACATTTAAGTCATTTAGCAGACGCTCTTATCCAGAGCGACTTACAAATTGGTGCATTCACCTTATGAAAATGTGAGCTTTTAGTATTTGGGATGGACTTTTAGGCCGGAACATAATTACAAATACTTTGTAGACCGCAAGAAGCCTTAACAGATATAATGTTTGACTAGATAATAATAATAAATAATAATCATTTCTAACCTTGCTTACATTTGTGTGATTTCAGATTTCTTAAATTAAAATCACTTGGTACTGATTTCCTGGTGTTTTTAGTCTTTTATGTCCAAATGTTTTTTTTTTATATTAAAAATGAAAATTTTATTATTTTGTTTCTCAGAAAACTTGGGGAGGGGGGGGGCAATAGCCCATAATGACAAAGGAAAACTGTTTTTTAGAAATGTTTGCTAATTTATTAAAAATAAAAACCGGACAATCTGATTTACATAAGTATTCAGACCCTTTACTCAGTACATTATTGACGCACCTTTGGCAGTGGGTCTTCTTGGGTATAATACGACAAACTTGATACGACAAACTTGGCACACCTGTATTTGGAGAATTTCTCCCATTCTTCTCTGCAGATCCTCTCAGGTTGGATGGGGAGCGTCGCCAGGCAGCTATTTTCAGGTCTCTCCAGAGATGTTGGATCGGGTTCAAGTCTGGGCCACTCCAGAGACTTGACCTGAAGCCACTTCTGTATTGTCTTGGCTGTGTGCTTATGGTTGTTGTCCTGTTGGAAGGTGAACCTTCGCTCCAGTCTGAGATCCTGAGCACTCTGGAGCACGCTGGGCCAATTGTGCACCGCCCTGTGGGACTCCCAATCACGGCCAGATGTGATACAGCCTGGATTCGAATCAGGGACTGTAGTGACGCCTCTTGCATTGAGATGCCGTGCCTTAGAGTGCTGCGCCACTCAGGAGCCCACCATGCTTCACCGTAGGGATGGTGACACCACCATGCTTCACCGTAGGAATGCCGCCACCACCATGCTTCATCGTAGGGATGGTGCCAGGTTTCCTCCAGACGTGACACCTGGGATTCAGGTCAAAGTGTTCAATCTTGTCAGACCAAAAGATTATTGTTTCTCATGGTCTGAGTGCTTTAGGTGCTTTTTTACAAACTCCAAGGGGGCTGTCATGTGCCTTTTACTGAGGAGTGGCTTCCGTCTGGCCACTCTATCATAAAGGATTGATTGATGGAGTGCTGCAGAGATGGTTGTCCTTCTGGAAGATACTCCCATCCCCACAGAGGAACTCTCTAGGAAGAATCTTGGTGGTTCCAAACTTCTTCCATTTAAGAATGATGGAGGCCACTGTGTTCTTGGGGACCTTCAATGCTGCAGACATTTTTTGGTACACTTCCCCATATCTGTGCCTCGAATCAATCCTGTCTGACAATTCCTTCAACCTCATGTCTTGGTTTTTGCTTTGACTTTTTTTATTTTTTATTTTTTACTTCATCTTTATTTAACCAGGTAGGCGAGTTGAGAAAAGTTCTCATTTACAACTGCGACCTGGCCAAGATAAAGTAAAGCAGTTCGACACATACAACAACACAGAGTTACACATGGAATAAACAAACATACAGTCAATAATACAGTATAAACAAGTCTATATACAGTGATTGCAAATGAGGTAAGATAAGGGAGGTAAGGAAGAAGATGAATGTGCAAGTAGAGATACTGGGGTGCAAAGGAGCAAGATAAATAAATAAATACAGTATGGGGATGAGGTAGTTGGATGGGCTATTTACAGATGGGCTATGTACAGGTGCAGTAATCTGTGAACTGCTCTGACAGCTGGTGCTTGAAGTTAGTGAGGGAGATATGAGTCTCCAGCTTCAGTGATTTTTGCAGTTCATTCCAGTCATTGGCAGAAGAGAACTGGAAGGAAAGGTGGCCAAAGGAGCAATTGGCTTTGGGGTGACCAGTGAAATATACCTGCTGGAGTGCGTGCTACAGGTGGGTGCTGCTATGGTGACCAGTGAGCTGAGATAAGGCGGGGCTTTACCTAGCAAAGACTTGTAGATGACTAAGAGCCAGTGGGTTTGGCGACGAGTATGAAGCTAGGGCCAACCAACAAGAGTATACAGGTCACAATGGTGGGTAGTAATATGGGGCTTTGGTGACAAAACAGATGGCACTGTGATAGACTCATATGTGATCGACTTCAACTGTCAAATGCGGGACCTTATATAGACGGGTTTGTGCCTTTACAAATTATGTCCAAAAAATTGAATTTACCACAGGTGGACTCCAATCAAGTTGTAGAAACATCTCAAGGATGATCAATGGAAACAGGATGCACCGAAGCTCAACCTCGAGACTCATAGGAAGGGGTCTGAATACTTATGTAATTAAGGTAGTTCTGTTTTTAATTTTTAATAAATGTGCAGAATTTTCCGAAAAAGCTGACTTTACTTTGTCATTGTGTGTAAATTGATAAGGAAAAAAATACAATTGATCAACTTTTTTCATGTGGAAGGACTGCACATTTGTTTGTTTTTTAATGAACTAATTCATTAGTTTTATTTATTTTACCTTTATTTAACTAGGCAACTCAGTTAAGAACAAATTCTTATTTACAATGACGGCCTAGGAACAGTGGGTTAACTGCCTTGTTCAAGGGCAGAACTACAGATTTTTACCTTGTTAGCTCAGGGATTCGATCTAGCAATCGTTTGGTTATTTGCACAACTCTCTAACCACTAGGCTACCTGCCGCCCGAGATAGGTCTTTGATTAGTAGTGCACTATATAGAGAATAGGGTGCTATTTGGGAGGCAGCACCTTGGAGGAGGAGCAGAAAGCAGGCATGCCATGCTACAGGTTGGATGACCAGGGGCCCATTAGTTCCTCAGAACATTCTGTCTGTGTCCCAAATGGCACCCTATTCCCTGCATATTGCACTTATCATATGGAATGGGCCCTGGAGAAAAGTAGTGAACTGTATAAGGGAAAAGGCACGGTGCCATTTGGATCACCCAGTGTCTGTCTGTCTGTCTGTCTGTCTGTCTGTCTGTCTGTCTGTCTGTCTGTCTGTCTGTCTGTCTGTCTGTCTGTCTGTCTGTCTGTCTGTCTGCCTGCCTGCCTGCCTGCCTGCCTGTCTGTCTGTCTGTCTGTCTGCCTGCCTGCCTGCCTGCCTGCCTGTCTGTCTGTCTGTCTGTCTGTCTGTCTGTCTGTCTGTCTGTCTGTCTGTCTGTCTGTCTGTCTGTCTGTCTGTCTGTCTGTCTGTCTGTCTGTCTGTCTGTCTGTCTGCCTGCCTGCCTGTCTGTCTGTCTGTCTGTCTGTCTGTCTGTCTGTCTGTCTGTCTGTCTGTCTGTCTGTCTGTCTGTCTGTCTGTCTGTCTGTCTGTCTGTCAGTCTGTCTGTCTGTCTGTCTGTCTGTCTGTCTGTCTGTCTGTCTGTCTGTCTGTCTGTCTGTCTGTCTGTCTGTCTGTCTGTCTGTCTGTCTGTCTGTCTGTCAGAGTTCACTGTTCACTCCTCTAGCCTTCAGATGTTTGAACCAACAGATTCTCGGGGGCAGCAGGGGAAGGGGGGGGATATTTTCCCATGAAATGGAGCTGTGAAAAAAAGGGATTTATTTATTTTAACGTGCCTTATCACACGCTCCTGGCTAATGAACATAGAATGTGTTCCAAACAGCAACCTATTCCCTTCAATTAGTGCACTAGGTTTGACCAGGGCTTTCTCCCGTGGACCCTGGCACAGCGTCAGCCGCTATATTTGTATCCCCACCTGGCTTTGGGATGACGAGGACCATGAGTCATAGGTGCAATTTATATGTTTATATCATACAAGATGCAGCAATAAACACAGAATTAAAAAATAATATTATTGCTAAGCACCAGTTCATTAAAGGCACCCATTACGGTCAACGATGTGGTAAGTAGTGATGGGGGGGATGAATACTGGGGGGGAAAAGACTGAGGAGTCAAGTGGAAGAATGAGAAGGTATGGAACTTGTTTGTCTGTCCTTTTAGAGAAAATTGGCAACAACAAATAAATCGTTGTGAATAGAAAATATACCAGTTTCATTTTAGGACCGACATGTTGACAGGATATGCTGACAGGAAATGTTGACAGGACATGTTGACAGGACATGTTGACAGGACATGTTGACAGGACCGACATGTTGACAGGACATGTTGACAGGAAATGTTGACAAGACATGTTGACAGGACATGTTGACAGGAAATGTTGTCAGGACATGTTGACAGGACCGACATGTTGACAGGACATGTTGACAGGAAATGTTGACAGGACATGTTGACAGGAAATGTTGACAGGACATGTTGAAAGGACATGTTGACAGGACATGTTGACAGGACATGTTGAAAGGACCGACATGTTGACAGGACATGTTGACAGGAAATGTTGACAGGACATGTTAACAGGACATGTTGAAAGGACCGACATGTTGACAGGACATGTTGACAGGAAATGTTGACAGGACATGTTAACAGGACATGTTGAAAGGACCGACATGTTGACAGGACATGTTGACAGGACATGTTGACAGGACATGTTAACAGGACATGTTAACAGGGAATGTTGACAGGACATGTTGAAAGGACCGACATGTTGACAGGAAATGTTGACAGGACATGTTAACAGGACATGTTGAAAGGACCGACATGTTGACAGGACATGTTGACAGGCCATGTTGACAGGACATGTTGAAAGGACATGTTGACAGGACATGTTGACAGGACATGTTGAAAGGACCGACATGTTGACAGGACATGTTGACAGGAAATGTTGACAGGACATGTTAACAGGACATGTTGAAAGGACCGACATGTTGACAGGAAATGTTGACAGGAAATGTTAACAGGACATGTTAACAGGACATGTTGACAGGACATGTTGACAGGACATGTTAACAGGACATGTTAACAGGGAATGTTGACAGGACATGTTGACAGGACATGTTGACAAGACATGTTGACAGGACATGTTGACAGGACATGTTGACAGGACATGTTGACAGTACATGTTGACAGGACATGTTGACAGGACATGTTAACAGGACATGTTGAAAGGACCGACATGTTGACAGGACATGTTGACAGGCCATGTTGACAGGACATGTTGAAAGGACATGTTGACAGGCCATGTTGACAGGACATGTTGAAAGGACCGACATGTTGACAGGACATGTTGACAGTACATGTTGAAAGGACATGTTGACAGGACATGTTGACAGGCCATGTTGACAGGACATGTTGAAAGGGCATGTTGACAGGACATGTTGACAGGAAATGTTAACAGGAAATGTTGACAGGACATGTTGACAGGACATGTTGACAGGACATGTTGAAAGGACCGACATGTTGACAGGACATGTTGACAGGACATGTTGACAGAACATGTTGAAAGGACCGACATGTTGACAGGACATGTTGACAGGACATGTTGACAGGACATGTTGAAAGGACATGTTGACAGGACATGTTGACAGGACATGTTGACAGTACATGTTGACAGGAAATGTTGAAAGGACCGACATGTTGACAGGACATGTTGCAAGGACCGACATGTTGACAGGAAATGTTGACAGGACATGTTGACAGTACATGTTGACAGCTGCGCCATACAGGTTGCAAACTAGATGGGAAGAGATTTTCGATGAGGAACATGGTTTATGAACTGGTACAAAAAACAACACTTGATTCTGAACTTAAGAGTTTTTGCCATTTAAATTATTATACTAAATTATTTCCACCAATGTTATGTAGTTGGGGCATACAGCTCTGCAGATTGTTCTGTGAAGAGACAAAATCATTAGATCACTTATTCGGGTATTGATCCTATGTAGCTGGTTTCAAGTCACAGGTTCAGAAATAGCTGAAAAATCACATTAGCCAAGAATGAACCCGACAAATAGCAGTGTTGGGAGATTTAGAAAGCCATAGTCAAGCAATAGACAATATAATAAATATTTTTAGTAAACATATTAATCTTTAACTTACAATCTGTAGATACTAAGCAATTAGAAAGGTTGAGAATTCATTAGAAACATCACAGCACATTTGAAATATATATGGCTCATGGAAATCATAAGAGGGTGGGGTGATAGGCGGGATGGACCGAGAGTAACTGAGGGGAGGGGTTAAGGTGATAGGTGGGATGGACTGAGAATAGCTGAGGGGTGGGGTTAAGGTGATAGGTGGGATGGACTGAGAATAGCTGAGGGGTGGGGTTAAGGTGATAGGTGGGATGGACCGAGAGTAACTGAGGGGAGGGGTTAAGGTGATAGGTGGGATGGACTGAGAATAGCTGAGGGGTGGGGTTAAGGTGATAGGTGGGATGGACTGAGAATAGCTGAGGGGTGGGGTTAAGGTGATAGGTGGGATGGACCGAGAGTAACTGAGGGGTGGGGTTAAGGTGATAGGTGGGATGGACCGAGAGTAACTGAGGGGTGGGGTTAAGGTGATAGGTGGGATGGACTGAGAATAGCTGAGGGGTGGGGTTAAGGTGATAGGTGGGATGGACTGAGAATAGCTGAGGGGTGGGGTTAAGGTGATAGGTGGGATGGACCGAGAGTAACTGAGGGGTGGGGTTAAGGTGATAGGTGGGATGGACTGAGAATAGCTGAGAGGTGGGGTTAAGGTGATAGGTGGGATGGACTGAGAGTAGCTGAGGGGTGGGGTTAAGGTGATAGGTGGGATGGACCGAGAGTAACTGAGGGGAGGGGTTAAGGTGATAGGTGGGATGGACTGAGAATAGCTGAGGGGTGGGGTTAAGGTGATAGGTGGGATGGACTGAGAATAGCTGAGGGGTGGGGTTAAGGTGATAGGTGGGATGGACTGAGAGTAGCTGAGGGGTGGGGTTAAGGTGATAGGTGGGATGGACCGAGAGTAACTGAGGGGAGGGGTTGGGGTTAAGGTGATAGGTGGGATGGACTGAGAATAGCTGAGGGGTGGGGTTAAGGTGATAGGTGGGATGGACTGAGAATAGCTGAGGGGTGGGGTTAAGGTGATAGGTGGGATGGACTGAGAGTAGCTGAGGGGTGGGGTTAAGGTGATAGGGGGATGGACTGAGAGTAGCTGAGGGGTGGGGTTAAGGTGATAGGTGGGATGGACTAGGCGGCCTGTGTTATGTCTACAACATGACATGCATCTACAAGACCCTGCTAGGTAAAGTCCCACCTTATCTCAGCTCGCTGGTCACCATAGCATCTCCCACCTGTAGCACACGCTCCAGCAGGTATATCTCTCTAGTCACCCCCAAAACCAATTCTTTCTTTGGCCGCCTCTCCTTCCAGTTCTCTGCTGCCAATGACTGGAACGAACTACAAAAATCTCTGGTTAAATAAAGGTGAAATAAAAAATTAATAAATAAAAATGTATACTCACAAGAATGGTTTAGTCTCTTGACGAGTCCGTTTAATAACATGGTAGTTCCTCTCTGACCGCCTAACTCCCACTTCCCTGTCACATACAGCCGTAGAAGTCTAGGCCTGTCTATGGTTAGGGTTAGGTGTCATGTTTTGACATATATTGTCTTGTCCTTGTGCTTTCCCTTCTGTTCGTTTCCCCCTGCTGGTCTTATTAGGTTCGTTCCCTCTTTCTATCCCTCTCTCTCAGACCTCCCTCTCTCTCATCTCTCTATTGTTCCGTTCCTGCTCCCAGCTGTTCCTCATTCTCCTAACTCACTCATTTACTCTTTTCACACCTGTCCCCTATTTTGCCCTCTGATTAGAGCCCCTATTTCTCCCCTTGTTTTCCGCTTCTGTCCTTGTCGGATCCTTGTATGATGTTCGCTGTTCTGTGTCTTGGTCTCGCCCTGTCGTGTTTTGTCTTCTTCAGATGCTGCGTGTGAGCAGGTGTCTTAGTCTGCTACGGTTGCCTTCCCTAAGCAACCTGCAGTCTATGGTCGAGTCTCCAGTCAGTCCTCGCTACTACGAGTGGACTTCAGTTTTCCTGTTTTGTTTTCTCCTTGTTATTTCCAGGATTATTACTTTTGTCTTATACTGGAATAAAGACTCTGTTTTCGTTAAGTCGCTTTTGGGTCCTCATTCACCAGCATAACAGTTAGGGGTCTAGCCTGTATATGGTTGGGGTTAGTAGTCTAGTATAGTCCTGTATGTGGTTCAGGGTCTAGCTTGTATATGGTTAGGGTTAGTAGTCTAGTATAGTCCTGTATGTGGTTTAGGGGTCTAGCTTGTATATGGTTAGGGTTAGTAGTCTAGTATAGTCCTGTATATGGTTAGGGTTAGTAGTCTAGTATAGTCCTGTATGTGGTTCAGGGTCTAGCTTGTATATGGTTAGGGTTAGTAGTCTAGTATAGTCCTGTATGTGGTTCAGGGTCTAGCTTGTATATGGTTAGGGTTAGTAGTCTAGTATAGTCCTGTATGTGGTTTAGGGGTCTAGCCTGTATATATTTTTTATATATATTTTTTAAACCTTTATTTAACCAGGCAAGTCAGTTAAGAACACATTCTTATTTTCAATGACGGCCAGGGAACTGTGGGTTAACTGCCTTTTCAGGGGCAGAACGACAGATTTGTACCTTGTCAGCTCGGGGATTTGAACTCGCAACCTTCCGGTTCCTAGTCCAACACTCTAAACACTAGGCTACCCTGCCGCCCCGATTAGGGTTAGTAGTCTAGTACAGTCCTGTATGTGGTTTAGGGGTCTAGCTTGTATATGATTAGGGTTAGTAGTCTAGTATAGTCCTGTATGTGGTTCAGGGTCTAGCTTGTATATGGTTAGGGTTAGTAGTCTAGTATTGTCCTGTATGTGGTTCAGGGTCTAGCTTGTATATGGTTAGGGTTACATCAGGGATCATAAACTAGATTCAGGGATCATCAACTAGATTCAGGGAAAAACATTATTTCAAACTTTGCTTACATTTAGATACGATCATGTGTCTCTTTATTATGCGTGAGAATAGATTTCTGAAATTAAAATAACTTGGAGCTGATTTCCTGGTGTTTTTACAATCTTTTATGTCCAACAACAGAAATGTTTTACATTTTTTTGCTCAGATAACTTGGGGGCAAATAAAACCACCTGCGGGCCAAATTTGTCTCGTGGGCCGCCAGTTGCGGAACCTTGCTGTATATGATTAGGGTTAGGTTTGTGTGTATGTGCTGCTGGCTGGGATGGATGCCTCTGCTGCTCTCAAAGCAGTTGGTTGTGTATTCTGGTGTCTTTTTAATTAGTGTTGAATTATCGAGGCTTACAAGTGGAGGGTGCTTGTTTGGATAGGGGCTGGGTGGTGTATGGGGAGGGGGGGGCGATAGGGAGGGCGATTGAGGCTCAAAGGGGTGGCCTCGATTTGTTTTCATGCACTGCTCCCCCCCATTCAATTTATCCCATTTTTATACAGGCCTTTGTTAATATATTGAGGTTTGAGTTCGCCTCCTCTGGGGTTTAGACCACAGGTCATTAATGAAGTGTTGGGGGGGGGGGGTACATGGTTAGCGTCCTAAATGACACCCTTTTCCTTCCAGGAAGTATTTACACCCTTTTACATTTTCCACATGCTGTTGTGTTGCAGTTTGAATTTAAAAATGGATTAAATTAAGTTGTATTTCTTTTGCCACTGGCCTAAACACTGGCCATAGTGTCAAAGTGGAATTAGGTTTTTTAGAAATCTTTACAAATTAAATAAAAAATGAAAAGCTGAAATGTCTTCAGTCACTAAGTTTTCAACCCCTTTGTTATGACAAGCCTCAATAAGTTCAGGAGTAAAAACGTGCGTAACAAGTCACAGAATAAGTTGCATGGACTCATTCTGTGTTAAATAGTAGTGTTTAACATGATTTTTGAATGACTTCATCATCTCTGTACCCCACACATACAATTTTCTGTAAGGTCTTTGGATGTTGTGTCAATAACTCAGTTGCAGAAGACGAAGGAAGAGGTAGGATTTCACCTTCAGGATATTGGTGACTTTAAAACAGTTACAGAGTTGAATGGCTTTGATGGGAGAAAACTGAGGATGGATCAATAACATTATAGTTATTCCACCATTCTAATCTAAATGACAGAGTGAAAAGAAGGAAGTCTGGTACAGAATAAAAACTATTCCAAAACATACATCCTGTTTGCAATAAGGCACTAAAGTAAAGCTAAGAAATGTGATCAATAAATTAACTTTATTTCCTGAATATAAAGTGTTTGGGGCAAATCCAACACAACACACATCAGTGAGTACCACTCTTCATCTTTTTAAGCATGGCTGCATCATGTTATAGGTATGCTTGTCATCAACAAGGCCTATGCAGTTTTCTAGGATAAAAATTAACTGAATGGAGCTAAGCACAGGCAAATTCCTAGAGGAAAATCGGGTTCATTCTTCTTTCCAACCGACACAGGGAGACAAATTCACCTTTCGGCAGGACAATAACCTAAAACACAAGGTTTTTGCTCTGCCTTTTTTACTTTTTAAAATTTATTTAACCTTTATTTAACCACGTAGGCTAGTTGAGAACAAGCTCTCATTTGCAACTGCGATCTGGCCAAGATGAAGCATAGCAATTCGACACATACAACAACACAGAGTTACACATGGAATAAACAAAACATACAGTCAATAATACAGTAGAACAAAAGAAAACAAAAAGTCTATGTCATGTTTTGTCTTATATTGTCTTGTCTTTTTGCTTTCCCTTCTGTTCGTTTCCCCCTGCTGGTCTTATTAGGTTCGTTCCCTTTTCTATCCCTCTCTCTCTCCCTCCCTCTCTCTCCTCTCTCTATCGTTCCGTTCCTGCTCCCAGCTGTTCCTCATTCTCCTACTCACTCATTTAGTCTTTCCACACCTGTTCCCTATCTTGTCCTCTGATTAGAGTCCCTATTTCTCCCCTTGTTTTCCGTTTCTGTCCTGTCGGATCCTTGTATATTGTTCGCCATGCTGTGTCTTCGTCTCGCCCTGTCGTGTCTTGTTTCCCTCAGATGCTGCGTGTGAGCAGGTGTCTGAGTCTGCTACGGTCGGTGCCTTCCCGAGGCAACCTACAGTTTATGGTCGAGTCTCCAGTCTGTCCTCGTCACTACGAGTGGAATTAGTTTTTTATGTTTAGTTTTCTGCTCCGATTTGTCTAGGAGTATTGCCTATTTCCTTTACTGGAATAAAGACTCTGTTTTCGCCAAGTCGCTTTTGGGTCCTCATTCACCTGCATAACAGAAGGATCCGACCAAGAATGGACCCAGCGACTACAGATGCTCGTAACACTGCCGTCGAGATCCAAGGAGCCATGCTCGGCAGACACGAGCAGGAATTGTCTGCTGCTCGTCATGCCGTGGAGAACCTGGCCGCTCAGGTTTCCGACCTCTCTGGACAGTTCCAGAGTCTTCGTCTCGTGCCACCTGCTACTTCCTGGTCTGCCGAGCCTCCGGAACCTAGGGTTAATAACCCACCTTGTTACTCCGGGCAGCCCACGGAGTGCCGCTCCTTTCTCACCCAGTGTGATATTGTGTTCTCTCTCCAACCCAACACATACTCTAGAGAGAGAGCTCGGGTTGCTTACGTCATATCACTCCTTACTGGCCGGGCTCGAGAGTGGGGCACAGCTATCTGGGAGGCAAGGGCTGATTGTTCTAACAATTACCTGAACTTTAAAGAGGAGATGATTCGGGTTTTTGATCGTTCAGTTTTTGATAGGGAGGCTTCTAGGGCCCTGGCTTCCCTATGTCAAGGTGATTGATCCATAACGGATTACTCTATAGAGTTTCGCACTCTTGCTGCCTCTAGTGACTGGAACGAGCCGGCGCTGCTCGCTCGTTTTCTGGAGGGACTCCACGCAGAGGTTAAAGATGAGATTCTCTCCCGGGAGGTTCCTTCAAGTGTGGACTCTTTGATTGCTCTCGCCATCCGCATAGAACGACGGGTAGATCTTCGTCACCAAGCTCGTGGAAGAGAGCTCGCGTTAACGGTGTTTCCCCGCTCCGCATCGCAACCATCTCCCTCCTCTGGCTCAGAGACTGAGTCCATGCAGCTGGGAGGTATTCGCATCTCGACTAAGGAGAGGGAACGGAGGATCACCAACCGCCTGTGCCTCTATTGCGGACTTGCTGGACATTTTGTCAATTCATGTCCAGTAAAAGGCCAGAGCTCATCAGTAAGCGGAGGGCTACTGGTGAGCGCTAGTACTCAGGTCTCTCCATCAAGATCCTGTACTACTATGTCGGTCCATCTACGCTGGACCGGTTCGGGTGCTACATGCAGTGCCTTGATAGACTCTGGGGCTGAGGGTTGTTTTATGGACGAAGCATGGGCTCGGAAACATGACATTCCTTTCAGACAGTTAGGGAAGCCTACGCCCATGTTCGCCTTAGATGGTAGTCATCTCCCCAGTATCAGATATGAGACACTACCTTTAACCCTCACAGTATCTGGTAACCACAGTGAGACTATTTCCTTTTTGATTTTTCGTTCACCTTTTACACCTGTTGTTTTGGGTCATCCCTGGCTAGTATGTCATAATCCTTCTATTAATTGGTCTAGTAATTCTATCCTATCCTGGAACGTTTCTTGTCATGTGAAGTGTTTAATGTCTGCTATCCCTCCCGTTTCTTCTGTCCTCACTTCTCAGGAGGACCCTGGCGATTTGACAGGAGTGCCGGAGGAATATCATGATCTGCGCACGGTCTTCAGTCGGTCCAGAGCCAACTCCCTTCCTCCTCACCGGTCGTATGATTGTAGTATTGATCTCCTTCCGGGGACCACTCCTCCTCGGGGTAGACTATACTCTCTGTCGGCTCCCGAACGTAAGGCTCTCGAGGATTATTTGTCTGTGTCTCTTGACGCCGGCACCGTTGTGCCTTCTTCCTCCCCTGCCGGGGCGGGGTTTTTTTTTGTTAAGAAGAAGGACGGTACTCTGCGCCCCTGCGTGGATTATCGAGGGCTGAATGACATAACGGTTAAGAATCGTTATCCGCTTCCCCTTATGTCATCAGCCTTCGAGATTCTGCAGGGAGCCAGGTTCTTTACTAAGTTGGACCTTCGTAACGCTTACCATCTCGTGCGCATCAGAGAGGGGGGACGAGTGGAAAACGGCGTTTAACACTCCGTTAGGGCATTTTGAGTACCGGGTTCTGCCGTTTGGTCTCGCCAATGCGCCAGCTGTTTTTCAGGCATTAGTTAATGATGTTCTGAGAGACATGCTGAACATCTTTGTTTTTGTCTACCTTGACGATATCCTGATTTTCTCACCGTCACTCGAGATTCATGTTCAGCACGTTCGACGTGTTCTACAGCGCCTTTTAGAGAATTGTCTCTACGTGAAGGCTGAGAAGTGCTCTTTTCATGTCTCCTCCGTCACTTTTCTCGGTTCTGTTATTTCCGCTGAAGGCATTCAGATGGATCCCGCTAAGGTCCAAGCTGTCAGTGATTGGCCCGTTCCAAGGTCACGTGTCGAGTTGCAGCGCTTTCTAGGTTTCGCTAATTTCTATCGGCATTTCATTCGTAATTTCGGTCAAGTTGCTGCCCCTCTCACAGCTCTTACTTCTGTCAAGACGTGTTTTAAGTGGTCCGGTTCCGCCCAGGAGCTTTTGATCTTCTCAAAGAACGTTTTACGTCCGCTCCTATCCTCGTTACTCCTGACGTCACTAAACAATTCATTGTCGAGGTTGACGCTTCAGAGGTAGGCGTGGGAGCCATTCTATCCCAGCGCTTCCAGTCTGACGATAAGGTTCATCCTTGCGCTTATTTTTCTCATCGCCTGTCGCCATCGGAACGCAACTATGATGTGGGTAACCGCGAACTGCTCGCCATCCGCTTAGCCCTAGGCGAATGGCGACAGTGGTTGGAGGGGGCGACCGTTCCTTTGTCGTTTGGACAGACCATAAGAACCTTGAGTACATCCGTTCTGCCAAACGACTTAATGCACGTCAAGCTCGTTGGGCGTTGTTTTTCGCTCGTTTCGAGTTTGTGATTTCTTACCGTCCGGGTAGTAAGAACACCAAGCCTGATGCCTTATCCCGTCTCTTTAGTTCTTCTGTGGCTTCTACTGATCCCGAGGGGATTCTTCCTTATGGGCGTGTTGTCGGGTTGACAGTCTGGGGAATTGAAAGACAGGTTAAGCAAGCACTCACGCACACTGCGTCGCCGCGCGCTTGTCCTAGTAACCTTCTTTTTTGTTCCTGTTTCTACTCGTCTGGCTGTTCTTCAGTGGGCTCACTCTGCCAAGTTAGCTGGTCATCCCGGCGTTCGAGGTACTCTTGCTTCTATT
Organism: Oncorhynchus gorbuscha; assembly: GCF_021184085.1. Taxonomy (NCBI): domain Eukaryota; kingdom Metazoa; phylum Chordata; class Actinopteri; order Salmoniformes; family Salmonidae; genus Oncorhynchus; species Oncorhynchus gorbuscha. The sequence continues at coordinate 6,697,032 of NC_060187.1, read as the reverse complement.
CGCCAGCGCTTTTGGTGGCCTACTCAGGAGCGTGACACGCGCCGTTTCGTGGCTGCTTGTTCGGACTGCGCGCAGACTAAGTCAGGTAACTCTCCTCCTGCCGGTCGTCTCAGACCGCTTCCCATTCCTTCTCGACCATGGTCTCACATCGCCTTAGACTTCATTACCGGTCTGCCTTTGTCTGCGGGGAAGACTGTGATTCTTACGGTTGTCGATAGGTTCTCTAAGGCGGCACATTTCATTCCCCTCGCTAAGCTTCCTTCCGCTAAGGAGACGGCACAAATCATCATCGAGAATGTGTTCAGAATTCATGGCCTCCTGTTAGACGCCGTTTCAGACAGAGGTCCGCAATTCACGTCACGGTTTTGGAGGGAGTTCTGTCGTTTGATTGGTGCGTCCGTCAGTCTCTCTTCCGGGTTTCATCCCCAGTCTAACGGTCAAGCAGAAAGGGCCAATCAGACGATTGGTCGCATACTACGCAGCCTTTCTTTTAGAAACCCTGCGTCTTGGGCAGAACAGCTCCCCTGGGCAGAATACGCTCACAACTCGCTTCCTTCGTCTGCTACCGGGTTATCTCCGTTTCAGAGTAGTCTGGGTTACCAGCCTCCTCTGTTCTCATCCCAGCTTGCCGAGTCCAGCGTTCCCTCCGCTCAAGCGTTTGTCCAACGTTGTGAGCGCACCTGGAGGAGGGTGAGGTCTGCACTTTGCCGTTACAGGGCACAGACTGTGAGAGCCGCCAATAAACGTAGGATTAAGAGTCCTAGGTATTGTTGCGGCCAGAGAGTGTGGCTTTCCACTCGTAACCTTCCCCTTACGACAGCTTCTCGTAAGTTGACTCCGCGGTTCATTGGTCCGTTCCGTGTCTCCCAGGTCGTCAATCCTGTCGCTGTGCGACTGCTTCTTCCGCGACATCTTCGTCGCGTCCATCCTGTCTTCCATGTCTCCTGTGTCAAGCCCTTTCTTCGCACCCCCGTTCGTCTCCCCCCCCGTCCTTGTCGAGCGCACCTATTTACAAGGTACGTAGGATCATGGACATGCGTTCTCGGGGACGGGGTCACCAATACTTAGTGGATTGGGAGGGTTACGGTCCTGAGGAGAGGAGTTGGGTTCCGTCTCGGGACGTGCTGGACCGTTCGCTGATTGATGATTTCCTCCGTTGCCGCCAGGAGTCCTCCTCGAGTGCGCCAGGAGGCGCTCGGTGAGTGGGGGGGTACTGTCATGTTTTGTCTTATATTGTCTTGTCTTTTTGCTTTCCCTTCTGTTCGTTTCCCCCTGCTGGTCTTATTAGGTTCGTTCCCTTTTCTATCCCTCTCTCTCTCCCTCCCTCTCTCTCCTCTCTCTATCGTTCCGTTCCTGCTCCCAGCTGTTCCTCATTCTCCTACTCACTCATTTAGTCTTTCCACACCTGTTCCCTATCTTGTCCTCTGATTAGAGTCCCTATTTCTCCCCTTGTTTTCCGTTTCTGTCCTGTCGGATCCTTGTATATTGTTCGCCATGCTGTGTCTTCGTCTCGCCCTGTCGTGTCTTGTTTCCCTCAGATGCTGCGTGTGAGCAGGTGTCTGAGTCTGCTACGGTCGGTGCCTTCCCGAGGCAACCTACAGTTTATGGTCGAGTCTCCAGTCTGTCCTCGTCACTACGAGTGGAATTAGTTTTTTATGTTTAGTTTTCTGCTCCGATTTGTCTAGGAGTATTGCCTATTTCCTTTACTGGAATAAAGACTCTGTTTTCGCCAAGTCGCTTTTGGGTCCTCATTCACCTGCATAACAGTCTATATAGTGAGTGCAAATGAGGTAAGATAAGGGAGGTAAGACAGTAAATAGGCCATGGTGGCGAAGTAATTACAATATAGCAATTGAACACTAGAATGGTAGATGTGCAGAAGATGAATGTGCAAGAAGAGATACTGGGGTGCAAAGGAGCAAGATAAATAAATAAATACAGTATGGGGATGAGGTAGGTAGATAGATGGGCTGTTTACCCAGAAAGACTCACAGCTCTTAGAAACTTACCCAGAAAGACTCACAGCTCTTAGAGAGTTACCCAGAAAGACTCACAGCTCTTAGAGAGTTACCCAGAAAGACTCACAGCTGTAATCGCTGCCAAAGGTGATTCTAACATGTATTGACTCAGGGGTTTGAATACTTATGTAATGTACATTTTCAATAAATTAGCAAAAAAAAATCTTAAAATAATGTTTTCACATTGTCTTTATTGGGGTGTTTTGTGTAGACGTGTGAGAGAAAAACAAAACAGTTGAATCCATTTTGAGGTCAGGCTGTAACATCGTATCAGGTGTTTTGTGTAGACGTGTGAGAGAAAAACAAAACAATGGAATCCATTTTGAGGTCAGGCTGTAACATCGTCATCGTGGAGTCTAAAGTATGAATACTTTCTGAAGGCACTGTAATGGGACACTACCTTTAATTAACCCCTACAGGTCCAAATCAGTGTACTACATAAGTAATATGAGGCCATTTGGGTCCCAGTACCGGTACCATGTGTATATAGCCAAGTCCCAGTACCGGTACCATGTGTATATAGCCAAGTCCTAGTACCGGTACCATGTGTATATAGCCAAGTCCCAGTACCGGTACCATGTGTATATAGCCAAGTCCCAGTACCGGTACCATGTGTATATAGCCAAGTCCCAGTACCACCCTTTACATTATATGGATGATGGTTTTACTGAGAGAGAGAGAGAGAGAGAGAGAGAGAGAGAGAGAGAGAGAGAGAGAGAGAGAGAGAGAGAGAGAGAGAGAGAGAGAGAGAGAGAGAGAGAGAGAGAGAGAGAGAGAGAGAGAGAGAGAGAGAGAGAGAGAGAGAGAGAGAGAAAGAGAGAGAGAGAGAGAGAGAGAGAGAGAGAGAGAGAGAGAGAGAGAGAGAGAGAGATTCTAACTAATTATATTTTTATTAGATCTTCCAGTGAAGTGTTTGAATCAGATAATTCTAACTAATTCATTGGATCTCATAATGTATAATGAAGTGTGTGGAAATGGACATGACATTTACATTGTTTTGTGTTTCTGAGGCTCAGGTAAGGTTAGAGGTTAAGGGGTTAGGGGTAATGACCTTGCCTTGCCTGTTGTGTCCAGAGTGTTCTCTGGTTCATTCTCTGGTTTATTCTCTTCCTCCCTCCTTCAGAAGGAAAGAAAGGAGGGCTGTGCATTAATGAGTCGATGCAGAGAGAGCTGTATTATGTTTAATTAGGTCGTTTATATACCGGTAATGAGGTGTTCATTTCTAATGGGGGACATGCTGTGAGCAACACATCTGCAGGAATAACTCAGGCAATCAGTGGACGGCCGTGCCGTTGCCGCGCCTGCCGTGAGGACCCATGGAACTGCAAATGAGACTTCGTTACTCAGAAATGAATTATGTCTGGCTGCCTTTCTCTAAAGGGCCATTAATTAAATCCGCTAACATCAATGCATTTTTCTTAATTTCATGTTCATGCACAATGTGATCACTTTGATGCTATTTATTTTACAGTGTCATTTAAAGCTCTGGTAATGTGGGGAGAAACATAAACACAGCTCCAGCGCAGTTGAGGCCTCGTTTTTTTTACGAGACGAAACTCCCATCATGCCCGGCCGAAGGCAGCACAGAACGATGCAGATGTTCGTTAGAGTCAAACATTTGTCAACTGAGTGTTCATTAATTCACAGTGTGGATAAGATGTTGTCATGGCTCTAACTGTGCATGGCTCTGGATAAGATGTTATCATGGCTCTGGATAAGATGTTATCATGGCTCTGGATAAGATGTTGTCATGGCTCTGGATAAGATGTTATCATGGCTCTGGATAAGATGTTATCATGGCTCTGGATAAGATGTTGTCATGGCTCTGGATAAGATGTTGTCATGGCTCTAAGTGTGCATGGCTCTGGATAAGATGTTGTCATGGCTCTGGATAAGATGTTATCATGGCTCTGGAAAAGATGTTATCATGGCTCTGGATAAGATGTTGTCATGGCTCTGGATAAGATGTTATCATGGCTCTGGATAAGATGTTATCATGGCTCTGGATAAGATGTTGTCATGGCTCTGGATAAGATGTTATCATGGCTCTGGATAAGATGTTGTCATGGCTCTAACTCTGCATGGCTCTGGATAAGATGTTATCATGGCTCTGGATAAGATGTTGTCATGGCTCTAACTGTGCATGGCTCTGGATAAGATGTTGTCATGGCTCTGGATAAGATGTTGTCATGGCTCTAAGTGTGCATGGCTCTGGATAAGATGTTGTCATGGCTCTGGATAAGATGTTGTCATGGCTCTGGATAAGATGTTGTCATGGCTCTGGATAAGATGTTGTCATGGCTCTGGATAAGATATTGTCATGGCTCTGGATAAGATGTTGTCATGGCTCTGGATAAGATGTTGTCATGGCTCTAACTCTGCATGGCTCTGGATAAGATGTTGTCATGGCTCTAACTGTGCATGGCTCTGGATAAGATGTTGTCATGGCTCTAACTGTGCATGGCTCTGGATAAGAGCTTTTGATTAATGACTAAAATGTTAAAAGTAAATCTCCTGGTGTGTGTGTGTGTGTGTGTGTGTGTGTGTGTGTGTGTGTGTGTGTGTGTGTGTGTGTGTCTGTGTGTGTGTGTGTGTGTGTGTGTGTGTGTGTGTGTGTGTGTGTGTGTGTGTGTGTGTGTGTGTGTGTGTGTGTGTGTGTGTGTGTGTGTGTGTGTGTGTGTGTTTTGTGTGTGTGTATGTGTTTTACCCAAATGTATTTTTATGTGTGAGGTGAGAAGTGTCTTAAAGTTACTGTGGGGCAGTTAGCTGTACTTCTAATAGTTAGAGAGCAGCAGGCCAGTTAGCTGTACTTCTAATAGAGCAGCAGGCCAGTTAGCTGTACTTCTAATAGAGCAGCAGGCCAGTTAGCTGTACTTCTAATAGAGCAGCAGGCCAGATAGCTGTACTTCTAATAGTCAGAGAGCAGCAGGCCAGTTAGCTGTACTTCTAATAGAGCAGCAGGCCAGATAGCTGTACTTATAATAGTCAGAGAGCAGCAGGCCAGTTAGCTGTACTTCTAATAGAGCAGCAGGCCAGATAGCTGTACTTATAATAGTCACAGAGCAGCAGGTCAGTTAGCTGTACTTATAATAGTTAGAGAGCAGCAGGCCAGTTAGCTGTACTTCTAATAGAGCAGCAGGCCAGATAGCTGTACTTATAATAGTCACAGAGCAGCAGGTCAGTTAGCTGTACTTATAATAGTCAGAAAGCAGCAGGCCAGTTGGCTGTACTTCTAATAGTCAGAGAGCAGCAGGCCAGTTAGCTGTACTTCTAATAGTTAGAGAGCAGCAGGCCAGTTAGCTGTACTTCTAATAGAGCAGCAGGTCAGTTAGCTGTACTTCTAATAGTCAGAGAGCAGCAGGCCAGTTAGCTGTACTTCTAATAGTCACAGAGCAGCAGGTCAGTTAGCTGTACTTATAATAGTTAGAGAGCAGCAGGCCCGTTGGCTGTACTTCTAATAGTCAGAGAGCAGCAGGCCAGATAGCTGTACTTCTAATAGTTAGAGAGCAGCAGGCCAGTTAGCTGTACTTCTAATAGTCAGAGAGCAGCAGGCCAGTTAGCTGTACTTCTAATAGTTAGAGAGCAGCAGGCCAGTTAGCTGTACTTCTAATAGAGCAGCAGGCCAGTTAGCTGTACTTCTAATAGAGCAGCAGGCCAGTTAGCTGTACTTCTAATAGAGCAGCAGGCCAGATAGCTGTACTTCTAATAGTCAGAGAGCAGCAGGCCAGTTAGCTGTACTTCTAATAGAGCAGCAGGCCAGATAGCTGTACTTATAATAGTCAGAGAGCAGCAGGCCAGTTAGCTGTACTTCTAATAGAGCAGCAGGCCAGATAGCTGTACTTATAATAGTCACAGAGCAGCAGGTCAGTTAGCTGTACTTATAATAGTTAGAGAGCAACAGGCCAGTTAGCTGTACTTCTAATAGAGCAGCAGGCCAGATAGCTGTACTTATAATAGTCACAGAGCAGCAGGTCAGTTAGCTGTACTTATAATAGTCAGAAAGCAGCAGGCCAGTTGGCTGTACTTCTAATAGTCAGAGAGCAGCAGGCCAGTTAGCTGTACTTCTAATAGTTAGAGAGCAGCAGGCCAGTTAGCTGTACTTCTAATAGAGCAGCAGGTCAGTTAGCTGTACTTATAATAGTCACAGAGCAGCAGGTCAGTTAGCTGTACTTATAATAGTTAGAGAGCAGCAGGCCCGTTGGCTGTACTTCTAATAGTCAGAGAGCAGCAGGCCAGATAGCTGTACTTCTAATAGTCAGAGAGCAGCAGGCCAGTTAGCTGTACTTCTAATAGTCAGAGAGCAGCAGGCCAGATAGCTGTACTTCTAATAGTTAGAGAGCAGCAGGCCAGTTAGCTGTACTTCTAATAGTCAGAGAGCAGCAGGCCAGTTAGCTGTACTTCTAATAGTTAGAGTGTACTCAGGGCCATGCAGTCAGTCAGTCCCTGAAACTGGAGGAGTCATGAGTAACTACATTTCTGCTCCAGAGAAGAGATGACCCAACGGTGCCCAAGTCAGACAGAGAGAGGAAGGAAGGAGGTGGTTGTATAACTAGGCAGTCCGTGGTGAAGGTAGGTACACTGAGTTAATGATGCAACTACCTGTCCTCAACAATAACACTAATCACAGCTCACCTCCAGGCTGTGCCTCACAACAGGCTCTCTGCCATACACTCCATCTCCTGTATTGTTTTAATAAAGGGGTTTCTAAACATCCAGACTCCAGTGTTTAAATATCTACTGCTTTGGATGACTCTTACCCTGGCTACCCTCGGTATTCACACACACACACACACACACACACACACACACACACACACACACACACACACACACACAGAGACAGACACACACACACACACACAGAGACAGACACACACACACACACACACACACACACACACACACACACACACACACACACACACACACACACACAGAGAGAGAGACAGAGACAGAGACAGAGACAGAGACAGAGACAGAGACAGAGACAGAGACACACACACACACACACACACACACACACACATACACACACACACACACACACACACACACACACACACACACACACACACACACACACACACACACACACACACACACACACACACACACACACACACACACACACACACAGACACACACACACACACACACACACACACACACACACACACACACACACACACACACACACACACACACACACACACACACACACACACACACACACACACACACACACACAGACACAGACACAGAGACAGAGACAGAGACAGAGACAGAGACAGAGACAGAGACAGAGACAGACAGACACACACACACACACACACACACACACACACACACACACACACACACACACACACACACACACACACACACACACACACACACACACACACACACACACACACACACACACACACACACACACACAGACAGACAGACAGACACACACACACACACACACACACACACACACACACACACACACACACACACACACACACACACACACACACACACACACACACACACACACACACACACACACACACACACACACACACACACACACACACACACACACACACACACACACACACAGAGACAGAGACAGACACACACACACACACACACACACACACACACACACACACACACACACACACACACACACACACACACACACACACACACACACACACACACACACACACACACACACACACACACACACACACACACACATAGACACACACATTTTTCATACTTTATTTGAATCCACAAATCACATTACAGTCGAGAAGGACTCAAACATTGATATGGACACTTATGGAAACAGACACCAGTACCTCGCTAGCTGCTCTGCCTTAGTCCTATGTAAGCCTGCAATACTGAAGGCCACGTACTGTCAGCCTATGTTCATGGCTGAGACTCCTCCGGTCTCTCCCCAGCACCTCCTTTCAGTCTCTCCTCCCAGCACCTTCCTCCGGTCTCCCTACAGCACCTTCCTCCGGTCTCCCCCCAGCACCTTCCTCCAGTCTCCCCCCAGCACCTTCCTCCGGTTTCCCCACAGCACCTTCCTCCGGTCCCACCCCAGCACCTTCCTCCGGTCTCCTCCCAGCACCTTCCTCCGGACTCACCCCAGCACCTTCCTCCGGTCCCTCCCCAGCACCTCCTTTCGGTCACTCCCCAGCACCTTCCTCCGGTCTCCCCCAGCACCTTCTTCCGGTCTCCCCCAGCCTCTCCTTCCGATCTCCCCCAGCACCTCCTTCCAGTCTCCCCCAGAACCTTCCTCCGGTCTCTCCCCAGCACCTTCCTCCGACCTCGCCTCAGCACCTTCCTCCGACCTCGTCCCAGCACCTTCCTCCGACCTCACCCCAGCACCTTCCTCCGGTCTCTCCCCAGCACCTTCCTCCGGTCTCCCCTCAGCACCTTCCTCCGGTCTCCCCCAGCACCTTCCTCCGGTCTCCCCTCAGCACCTCCTTCCGGTCTCCCCCAGGACCTCCTTTCGGTCTCCCCAGCACCTTCCTCCGGTCTCCCCTCAGCATCTTCCTCCGGTCTCCCCTCAGCACCTTCCTCCGGTCTCCCCCAGCACCTTCCTCCGGTCTCCCCACAGCACCTTCCTCCAGTCTCACCCCAGCACCTCCTTTCGGTCTTTCCCCTGCACCTCCTTTCGGTCTCCCCCAGCACCTTCCTCCGGTCTCTCCCTAGCACCTCATTCCGGTCTCCCCCAGCACCTTCCTCCGGTCTCCCCCAGCACCTCCTTTCGGTCTCCCCAGCACCACCTTCCAGTCTCTCCCCAGCACCTTCCTCCGGTCTCCCCCACAGCACCTCCTTCCGGTCTCCCCCAGCACCTTCCTCCGGTTTCCCCCAGCACCTTCCTCCGGTTTCCCCACAGCACCTTCCTCCGGTCTCCCCCCAGCACCTTCCTCCGGTCTCCTCCCAGCACCTTCCTCCGGACTCCCCCAGCACCTTCCTCCGGTCCCTCCCCAGCACCTCCTTTCGGTCACTCCCCAGCACCTTCCTCTGGTCTCCCCCAGCACCTTCCTCCGGTCTCCCCCCAGCACCTTCTTCCGGTCTCCCCCAGCCTCTCCTTCCGGTCTCCCTCAGCACCACCTTCCAGTCTCTCCCCAGCACCTTCCTCCAGTCTCCCCTCAGCACTTTTCTCCAGTCTCTCCCCAGCAACTCCTTTCGGTCTCCCCAGCAGCACCTCCTTCCGGTCTCACCCCAGCACCTTCTTCCGGTCTCCCCCAGCACCACCTTCCGGTCTCTCCCCAGCACCTTCCTCCGGTCTCCCCTCAGCACTTTCCTCCAGTCTCTCCCCAGCAACTCCTTTCGGTCTCCCCCAGCACCTCCTTCCGGTCTCCCCCAGCACCTTCCTCCGGTCTCCCCCAGCACCTCCTTTCGGTCTCCCCCAGCACCTTCCTCCGGTCTCCCCTCAGCACCTTCCTCTGACCTCACCCCAGCACCTTCCTCCGACCTCGCCCCCAGCACCTTCCTCCGACCTCTCCCCAGCACCTTCCTCTGACCTCACCCCAGCACCTTCCTCCGACCTCGCCCCAGCACCTTCCTCTAGTCTCTTCCCAGCACCTTCCTCCAGTCTCCCCCTAGCACCTCCTTTCGGTCTCCCCCAGCACCTCCTTCCGGTCTCCCCACAGCACCTCCTTCCGGTCTCCCCCAGCACCTCCTTCCGGTCTCCCCCAGCACCTTCCTCTGGTCTCTCCCCAGCACCTTCCTCCGGTCTCCCCAGCACCTTCCTCCGGTCTCCCCTCAGCACCTTCCTCCGACCTCGTCCCAGCACTTTCCTCCGACCTCGTCCCAGCACATTCCTCCGGTCTCCCCAGCACCTTCCTCCGGTCTCCCCAGCACCTTCAACTGGTCTCCCCAGCACCTTCCTCCGGTCTCCCCAGCACCTTCCTCTGACCTCACCCCAGCACCTTCCTCCGACTTCGCCCCAGCACATTCCTCAGGTCTCCCTCAGCACCTTCCTCCGACCTCGTCCCAGCACCTTCCTCCGACCTCGTCCCAGCACATTCCTCCGGTCTCCCCCAGCACATTCCTCCGGTCTCTCCCCAGCACCTTCCTCCGGTCTCCCCAGCACCTTCCTCCGGTCTCCCCCAGCACCTTCCTCTGACCTCACCCCAGTACCTTCCTCCGACCTCGCCCCAGCACATTCCTCCGGTCTCCCTCAGCACCTTCCTCCGGTCTCCCTCAGCACCTTCCTCCGACCTCGCCTCAGCATCTTCCTCCGACCTCGTCCCAGCACCTTCCTCCGGTCTCCCCAAGCAACTTCCTCCGATCTCGCCTCAGCACCTTCCTCCGACCTCGTCCCAGCACCTTCCTCCAGTCTCCCCCAGCACCTCCTTTCGGTCTCCCCCAGCACCTCCTTCCGGTCTCCCCCAGCACCTCCTTCCGGTCTCCCCCAGCACCTCCTTCCGGTCTCTCCCCAGCAGATTCCTCCGGTCTCCCCAGCACCTCCTTTCGGTCTCCCCCAGCACCTCCTTCCGGTCTCCCCCAGCACCTCCTTCCAGTCAACCCCCAGCACCTTCCTCTGGTCTCTCCCCAGCACCTTCCTCCGACCTCGCCTCAGCAGCTTCCTCCGACCTTGTCCCAGCACCTTCCTCCGACCTCACCCCAGCACCTCCTTTAGGTCTCCCCCAGCACCTCCTTCCGGTCTCCCCCAGCACCTTCCTCCGGTCTCCCTCAGCACTTTTTCTCCGGTCTCTCCCCAGCACCTCCTTTCGGTCTCCCCCAGCATCTCCTTCCGGTCTCCTCCCAGCACCTTCCTCCGGTCTCTCCCTAGCACCTTCCTCCGACCTCGTCCCAGCACCTTCCTCCGACCTCGTCCCAGCACCTTCCTCCGGTCTCCCCAAGCAACTTCCTCCGACCTCACCTTAGCACCTTCCTCCGGTCTCCCCCAGCACCTCCTTCCGGTCTCTCCTCAGCACCTTCCTCAGACCTCGCCTCAGCACCTTCCTCCGACCTCGTCTCAGCACCTTCCTCCGGTCTCCCCAAGCAACTTCCTCCGACCTCACCTCAGCACCTTCCTCCGGTCTCCCCCAGCACCTCCTTCCGGTCTCTCCTCAGCACCTTCCTCAGACCTCGCCTCAGCACCTTCCTCCGGTCTCCCCCAGCACCTACCTCCTACCGAAACACATCATCATCAACATTACATCAGCCTCCTCTGACAAGAGAATACTTAAACAATAAGGCCCGGGGGGGTGTGGTATATGGCCAATATACCACGGCTAAGGGCTGTTCTTACGAACGATGCAATGTGTATCCCTGGATACAGCCCTTAGCCATGGCCATATACCACAAGCCCCGGGTGCCTTATTGCTATTATAAATTGGTTACCAAAGTAATTAGAGCTGTACAAATAAATGTTTTGTCATACGCATGGTATACGGTCTGATATACCACGGCTGTCAGCTAATCAACATTCAGGGCTCGAACCACCCAGCAGTTTATTGGTGTTACTGCCTGTCTCATTAACATATCTTTATTGTATTAACGACGGCATTACAACACGGAAACACACACACACACACACACACACACACACACACACACACACACACACACACACACACACACACACACACACACACACACACACACACACACACACACACACACACACACACACACACACACACACACACACACACACACACAGGTTATATAGATTTTTTTTTTTACAAATCCCACCGTAATGGTCCTAAAGGAGGAGAGAAAGAGTGGTACTGTAACCACATCCATGTGTCAAGAGTTGAGTGAAAAACACATGACACAAAAAGCCATTAGTGTCTTCCAGAGAGAGAGAGACAATGCCCAGAACTCCTCCCTCCTCCTCTCCATCCTCTCCTCCCTCGCTCCAGGATACCGGGAAGGTGCTGTTATGTTCTAAAAGTGGTCTTTATGAGACAGGTGAAAGGTCGGACGATTAGCCCAGGGGTCGGACTCTACTCCCCTGCATTTTTTTGTTGCTTTGTGTAAAAAAAAAGGACTTGAAATAACGATTCAAAATAACAAAATTGAAATAAACATAAAATTTGAGTTTATTCGGGAGTGAGCTGGTTTCCACAATTGATCTTAGAGGAACTTGTCTTAACTACCTGTCCAATTATGATTTACAGTACATTCGTAGAGTATTCAGACTCCTTGACTTTTTCCACATTTTGTTAATTTACAGCCTTATTCTAAAATGATTATTTATTCCCCCCATCACACTACACACAATACCCCATAATGACATCACAATACCCCATAATGACATCACAATACCCCATAATGACATCACAATACCCCATAATGACAAAGTGAAAATATAAAAAACAGAATTACCTTATTTACATAAGTATTCAGACCCTTTGCTCTGAGACTCAGGTGCATCCTGTTTCCATCGATGAGATGTTTTTACAACTTGATTGGAGTCCACCAGTGGTCAATTCAATTGATTGGACATGATTTGGAAAGGCACAACCTGTCTATATAAGGTCCCACAGTTGACAGTGGATGTTAGAGCAGAAACCAAGCCATGAGGTCGAAGGAATGGTCCGTAGAGCTCCGAGACAGGATTGTGTCGAGGCACAGATCTGGGGAAGGGTACCAAAACAATTCTGCAGCATTGAAGGTCCCCAATAACACAGTGGCCTCAATCATTCTTAAATGAAAGAAAATGTGGAACCACCAAGACTCTTCCTCGAGCCTGAATGGCCTTGACCATTGTGTATTTATTCTTCGTGTTACTACTATTTTTTTTCCTGAAGCATTTCACTGTTAGTTTGTGAAACATGACAATACATATGTGATTTGATTTGAAAGAGCAGCCGTTATGTTCTATTGTTACAGGGTGTGTTTGTCGTATCCTGACTGTGTTTGTTTGTCCGTGTGTGTTAGCGGTTTGCTTCAGTGTTGTGATTGCCATGAAAATGACTACTGATGATGCACCAGTAACATTAATACAATAAATCACCAACGGCCTCATTAATAAATCTTACGTACGTACAGAACATACCCCGAAACATGTGTGCACCAATATTCCCTCAGAAGCATTTATAGGTAGCCTAGTGTTTAGAGTGTAGGGGCGGCAGGTAGCCTAGTGGTTAGAGTGGGGGGTGGGGGGGGTGGGGGGGGTGGCAGGTAGCCTAGTGGTTAGAGTCTAGGGGCGGCAGGTAGCCTAGTGGTTAGAGTGTAGGGGCGGCAGGTAGTCTAGTGGTTAGAGTGTAGGACCGGCAGGTAGTCTAGTGGTTAGGGTGTAGGGGCCGCAGGTAGCCTAGTGTTTAGAGTGTAGGGGCGGCAGGTAGCCTAGTGGTTAGAGTGGGGGTGGCAGGTAGCCTAGTGGTTAGAGTGGGGGGCGGCAGGGTAGCCTAGTGGTTAGAGTGGAGGGGCGGCAGGTAGCCTAGTGGTTAGAGTCTAGGGGCGGCAGGTAGCCTAGTGGTTAGAGTCTAGGGGAGGCAGGTAGCCTAGTGGTTAGAGTCTAGGGGAGGCAGGTAGTCTAGTGGTTAGAGTGTAGGGGCGGCAGGTAGCCTAGTGGTTAGAGTGTAGGGGCGGCAGGTGGTCTAGTGGTTAGAGTGTAGGGGCGGCAGGTAGTCTAGGGGTTAGAGTGTAGGGGCGGCAGGTAGTCTAGTGGTTAGAGTGTAGGGGCGGCAGGTAGTCTAGTGGTTAGAGTGTAGGGACGGCAGGTAGCCTAGTGGTGGTTAGAGTCTAGGGGTGGCAGGTAGTCTAGTGGTTAGAGTGTAGGGGCGGCAGGTAGTCTAGTGGTTAGAGTGTAGGGGCGGCAGGTAGTCTAGTGGTTAGAGTGTAGGGGCGGCAGGTAGTCTAGTGGTTAGAGTGTAGGGGCGGCAGGTAGTCTAGTGGTTAGAGTGTTGGACTAGTAACCTAAAGGTTGCAAGATAAAATCCCAGAGCTGACAAGGTAAAAATCTGTCGTTCTGCCCCTGAACAAGGCCCACTGTTCCTAGGCTGTCATTGAAAATAAGAATTTGTTCTAAACTGACTTGCCTAGTTAAAGAAAATATAAATAAATACAGTTCATTTGGAAAGCATTCAGACCCCTTGAATTTTTCCACATTTTGTTAAGTTACAGACTTATTCTCAAATTCTTCTCATCAATCTATACATAATACACCATCATTTTTTTGGGGACTTGGGGATTTTCTCCCATTCTTCTCTGCAGATCCTCTCAAACTCTGTCAGGTTGGATGGGGAGCGTTGCTGCACAGATATTTTCAGGTATCTCCAGAGATGTTCGATCGTGTTCAAGTCCGGGCTCTGGCTGGGCCACTCAAGGATATCCAGAGACTTGTCCCGAAGCCACTCCAGTGTTGTCTTGGCTGTGTGCTTAGGGTCGTTGTCCTGTTGGAAGGGGAATCTTCGCCCCCAATCTGAGGTCTTGAGTGCTCTGGAGCAGGTTTTCATCAAGGATCACTCTGTATTTTGCTCCGTTCATCTTTCCCTCAATCCTGACTAATCTCCCAGTCCCTGCCGCTGAAAAACAAACCTACAGCATGATGCTACCACCACCCCGCTTCACCGTGGGGCCAATGAGTTCAATCTTGGTTTTATCAGACCAGAGCATCTTGTTTCTCATGGTCTGAGAGTCTTTATGTGCCTTTTGGCAAACTCCAAGCGGACTGTCATGTGCCTTTTACTGAGGAGTGGCTGTCACGGATTCCCCCGGTACTGCTGCTCATTCCGTTCACCAGGTCAGGGGTCTACATCATCGGCCTTCTAGGCGTCACTGAACTGGATCCTTACCGCCAACCCAGGACTGTCTTGACTCATTACGCACACCTGGTTCCCATCCCCTTGATTAGTATGTGTATATATGTGCCCTCTGTTCCCCGTTGTCCTTGTTGATTATTGTCCCATGTCCGTTGGTCTTGTGAGTACCTGTGCTCTGTTGTATCGGCTTTCGTGCACATGTTATTACGGGTCTCTTCCCGGGTATTATTTCGAGGTTTACACCTTGCTCTTTTGTTTGGGTTACATCCCTGAGTTATAAAAATATATGTGTTTGTTTTGGGATTCGTCCCTGTCGTTTTCATGACACTTTATTTTGGGTGGAGAAATAAAAAAAACTATTATGTATTCCTGTGCCTGTCTCCTACCATTATACAGTGAGACAGTGGCTTCCGTAGGGCCACTCTACCGTAAAGGCCTGATTGGTGGAGTGCTGCAGAGATTGTTGTCCTTCTGGAAGGTTCTCCCATCTCCACAGAGGAACCCTGGAGCTCTGTCAGAGTGACTATCAGGTTTTTGGTCACCTCCTGACCAAGGCCCTACACCCCTGATTGCTCAGTTTGGCCGGGTGGCCAACTCTAGGAAGAGTCTTGGTGCTTCCGAACTTCTTCCGTTTAAGAATGATGGCCAATGTCTTCAATGATGCATACTTTTCTTTGAACCCTTTTCCAGATCTGTGCTTCGACACAAACCTGTATCTGAGCTTGGTTTTTGCTCTGACATGCACCGATAACTGTAGGACCATATATAGACCTACCAGAGTAGTTACAAACAGCACAGGAATGAAATCATCAACATGTATTGATCATCATCTTCACTAATGCTGCAGAAATGAGCTTGAAAGCAGTATCCAGATCCATCGGATGTATTGATCACAATATAGTAGCCATATCTGGGAAAACCAAAGTTCCAAAGGCTGGGCCTAATATTGTGTATAAGAGGTCATACAATAAGTTTTGTAGTGATTCTTAAGTTGTTTATGTAAAGAATATTTTTTGGGTCAGACACTGCACTTCACACATTTATGAAATTCCCAGTTACTAACAAGCCATTAAACCCATTAAGAAAATGATTGCAAAACTGTTAAATCCCCATGGATTGATGAGGAATTGAACAATTGTATAGTTAAGAGGGATGAGGCAAAAGGAATGGCAAATAAGTCTGGCTGCACAACCGATTGGCAAATGTACGGCAAATTGAGAAATCATGTGACGAAACTAAATAAAAAAAAACAAGAAACTATACTATGAAACAAAGATAAATTATATGACGAATGATAGTAAAACACTTTGGAGCAGCTTACATTACATTTTGGTAAAAAAGGCAAACTAAGTTCCATCATTCATTGAATCAGATGGCACATTCATTAAAAAACCGACTGATATTGCTAACTACTTTAATGATTTTTTTCATTGGCAAGATAAGCAAACTTAGGGATGACATGCCAGCAACAAACGCTGACACTACACATCCAAGTATATCAGAACAAATTATGAAAGACAATAATTTTAATTTTAAATTATGTAAAGTGAGTGTGGAAGAGGTGAAAAAACTATTGTCTATCAACAATGACAATCCACCGGGTTCTGATAACTTGGATGGAAAATTCTTGAGGATAATAATGGACGATATTGCCACTCCTATTTGTCAGATCTTCAATTTAAGCCTACTAGAAAGTGTGTGCCCTCAGGCCTGGAGGGATGAAAAAGTAATTACGCTATCTAAGAATAGTAAAGCCCCGTTTACTGGCTCATATAGCTGACCAATCAGCCTCATACCAATCATTAGTAAAGATTAGGAAAAAATTGTGTTTGACCAGATACAACGCTATTTTGCAGTGAACAAATTGACAGCATAAAGTGAAGGACATTCAACAAGCACAGCACTTAAACAAATGACTGATGATTGGCTGAGAGAAATTGGCTGAGAGAAATTGATTATAAAAATATTGTAGGGCTGCTTTGTTAGACTTCAGTGTGGCTTTTGACATTATCGATCATAGTCTGCTGCTGGAAAAACGTATGTGTTACACCCCCTGCTATATTGTGGATAAAGAGTTACAGAGGGTGTTCTTTAATGGAAGCCTCTCCAACATAATCCAGGTAGAATCAGGAATTCCCCAGGGCAGCTGTCTAGGCCCCTTACTTTTTTCAATATTTACTAACGACAGTGTGTCTATGTATGCGGATGACTCAACACTATACACGTCAGCTACTACAAGCAACTGAAATGACTACAACCACAAAAAGCTGCAGTTATTTTCAGAATAGGCGGCAAGGAATAAACTAGTCCTAAATATGTCAAGAACTAAAAGCATTGTATTTGGGACAAATCATTCACTAAACCCTAAACCTCAACCAAATGTAGAAATTGAGCAAGTCGAAGTGACTAAACTGCTTGGAGCAACCCTGGATTTTAAACTATCATGGTCAAAACATGTTGATACAACAGTAGCTAAGATGGGGAGAAGTCTGTCCATAATAAAGCGTTGCTCTGCATTCTTATCAGCACTATCAACAAGGCAGGTCCTACAGGCCCTAGTTTTATCGACGACTGTTCAGTCATATGGTCAGGTGCCACAAAGAGGGACCTCAGAAAATGACAATTGGCTCAGAACAGGGCAGGGCAGCAAGGCTGGCCCTTGGATGTACACAGAGTGCAAACATTAACAATATGCATGTCTCAAAGTAGATGAGAGATTTACTTCATCACTACTTGTTTTTGTGAGAGGTTTTGACATGTTAAAAGTGCCTACATGTCTGTCTGAATGACAAGCACACAGCTCAGACAACCATGCATACCAGAGGTCTCTTTACAGTCCCCAAGTCCAGATCAGACTCTGGGAGGTGCACAGTACTACATAGAACCATGACCACAAGGAATTCTATTGCACATCAAGTAACTGATGCAAAAAATTCTGTAATGAATGTATTGTAATGTTTTTAATAATATATTTATAACTGCCTTAATTTTGAAGGATCGCAGGAAGAGTAGCTGCTGCCTTGGCAGGAACTAATGGGGATCCATAATAAACCCCAGGAAGAGTAGCTGCTGCCTTGGCAGGAACTAATGGGGATTCATAATAAACTCCAGGAAGAGTAGCTGCTGCCTTGGCAGGAACTAATGGTGATTCATAATAAACTCCAGGAAGAGTAGCTGCTGCCTTGGCAGGAACTAATGGTGATTCATAATAAACTCCAGGAAGAGTAGCTGCTGCCTTGGCAAGAACTAATGGGGATCCATAATAAACCCCAGGAAGAGTAGCTGCTGCCATGGCAAAAACTAATGGGGATCCATAATAAACCCCAGGAAGAGTAGCTGCTGCCTTGGCAGGAACTAATGGGGACCCATAATAAACCCCAGGAAGAGTAGCTGCTGTCTTGGCAGGAACTAATGGTGATTCATAATAAACTCCAGGAAGAGTAGCTGCTGCCTTGGCAGGAACTAATGGTGATTCATAATAAACTCCAGGAAGAGTAGCTGCTGCCTTGGCAAGAACTAATGGGGATTCATAATAAACCCCAGGAAGAGTAGCTGCTGCCTTGGCAGGAACTAATGGGGACCCATAATAAACCCCAGGAACAGTAGCTGCTGCCTTGGCAGGAACTAATGGGGACCCATAATAAACCCCAGGAAGAGTAGCTGCTGCCTTGTCAGGAACTAATGGGGACCCATAATAACCCCCAGGAAGAGTAGCTGCTGCCTTGGCAGGAACTAATGGGGATTCATAATAAACCCCAGGAAGAGTAGCTGCTGCCTTGGCAATAACTAATGGGGATCCATAATAAACCTAAGGAAGAGTAGCTGCTGCCATGGCAAAAACTAATGGGGATCCATAATAAACCCCAGGAAGAGTAGCTGCTGCCTTGGCAGGAACTAATGGGGACCCATAATAAACCCCAGGAAGAGTAGCTGCTGCCTTGGCAGGAACTAATGGGGCCCCATAGTAAACCCCAGGAAGAGTAGCTGCTGCCTTGGCAAGAACTAATGGGGATCCTTAATAAACTCCAGGAAGAGTAGCTGCTGCCTTGGCAGGAACTAATGGGGATTCATAATAAACCCCAGGAAGAGTAGCTGCTGCCTTGGCAGTAACTAATGGGGATTCATAATAAACTCCAGGAAGAGTAGCTGCTGCCTTGGCAGGAACTAATGGGGATTCATAATAAACTCCAGGAAGAGTAGCTTCTGCCATGGCAGGAACTAAATGGGGATTCATAATAAACTCCAGGAAGTGTCATGCAGGTGAATGAGGACCCAAAAGCGACTTGGCGAAAACAGAGTATTTAATCCAGAATAAACTTTACAAAACAAAAAGCATACTACTACACGTAAAGACAAGAACAGACTGGAGACTTGATCGAGAACTGCAGGTTGCCTCGGGAAGGCACTTGAACCTAGCAGACTCAGACACCTGCTCACCACGCAGCATCTGAGGGAAACACGACACGACAGGGCAAAACATTGACACAGCACGGTGAATTATAAATGAGGATCCGACAGGGCAGGTACGGGAAACAAGGAGTGAAATAGGGACTCTAATCAGGGAAAAGGATCGGGAACAGGTGTGGGAAGACTAAATGATGATTAGGGGAATAGGAACAGCTGGGAGCAGGAACGGAACGATAGAGAGAAGAGAGAGCGAGAGAGTGAGAGAGGGAGGGGGAGAGAGAGGGATAGAAAGAGGGAAAGAACCTAATAAGACCAGCAGAGGGAAACGAATAGAATGGGAAGCACAGGGACAAGACAAGATAATAAATGACAAAACATGACAGTACCCCCCACTCACCGAGCGCCTCCTGGCGCACTCGAGGAGGAATCCTGGCGGCAACGGAGGAAATCATCAATGAGTGAACGGTCCAGCACGTCCCGAGACGGAACCCAACTCCTCTCCTCAGGACCGTAACCCTCCCAATCCACTAAGTATTGGTGACCCCGTCCCGAGAACGCATGTCCATGATCTTATGTACCTTGTAAATAGGTGCGCTCTCGACAAGGACGGGAGGGGGAGGGAAGACGAACGGGGGTGCGAAGAAAGGGCTTAACACAGGAGACATGGAAGACAGGATGGACGCGACGAAGATGTCGCGGAAGAAGCAGTCGCACAGCGACAGGATTGACGACCTGGGAGACACGGAACGGACCAATGAACCGCGGAGTCAACTTACGAGAAGCTGTCGTAAGAGGAAGGTTGCGAGTGGAAAGCCACACTCTCTGGCCGCAACAATACCTAGGACTCTTAATCCTGCGTTTATTGGCGGCTCTCACAGTCTGTGCCCTGTAGCGGCAAAGTGCAGACCTCACCCTCCTCCAGGTGCGCTCACAACGTTGGACAAACGCTTGAGCGGAGGGAACGCTGGACTCTGCAAGCTGGGAAGAGAATAGAGGAGGCTGGTAACCCAGACTACTCTGAAACGGAGATAACCCGGTAGCAGACGAAGGAAGCGAGTTGTGAGCGTATTCTGCCCAGGGGAGCTGTTCTGCCCAAGACGCAGGGTTTCTGAAAGAAAGGCTGCGTAGTATGCGACCAATCGTCTGATTGGCCCTCTCTGCTTGACCGTTAGACTGGGGATGAAACCCGGAAGAGAGACTGACGGACGCACCAATCAAACGACAGAACTCCCTCCAAAACTGTGACGTGAATTGCGGGCCTCTGTCTGAAACGGCGTCTAACGGGAGGCCATGAATTCTGAACACATTCTCGATAATGATTTGTGCCGTCTCCTTAGCGGAAGGAAGTTTAGCGAGGGAATGAAATGTGCCGCCTTAGAGAACCTATCGACAACCGTAAGAATCACAGTCTTCCCCGCAGACAAAGGCAGACCGGTAATGAAGTCTAGGGCGATGTGAGACCATGGTCGCGAAGGAATGGGGAGCGGTCTGAGACAACCGGCAGGAGGAGAGTTACCTGACTTAGTCTGCGCGCAGTCCGAACAAGCAGCCACGAAACGGCGCGTGTCACGCTCCTGAGTCGGCCACCAAAATCGCTGGCGAATAGACGCAAGAGTGCCTCGAACACCGGGATGACCAGCTAACTTGGCAGAGTGAGCCCACTGAAGAACAGCCAGACGAGTGGAAACAGGAACGAAAAGGAGGTTACTAGGACAAGCGCGCGGCGACGCAGTGTGCGTGAGTGCTTGCTTAACCTGTCTTTCAATTCCCCAGACTGTCAACCCGACAACACGCCCATAAGGAAGAATCCCCTCGGGATCAGTAGAAGCCACAGAAGAACTAAACAGACGGGATAAGGCATCAGGCTTGGTGTTCTTGCTACCCGGACGGTAAGAAATCACAAACTCGAAACGAGCGAAAAACAACGCCCAACGAGCTTGACGGGCATTAAGTCGTTTGGCAGAACGGATGTACTCAAGGTTCTTATGGTCTGTCCAAACGACAAAAGGAACGGTCGCCCCCTCCAACCACTGTCGCCATTCGCCTAGGGCTAAGCGGATGGCGAGCAGTTCACGGTTACCCACATCATAGTTGCGCTCAGATGGCGACAGGCGATGAGAAAAATAAGCGCAAGGATGAACCTTATCGTCAGACTGGAAGCGCTGGGATAGAATGGCTCCCACGCCTACCTCTGAAGCGTCAACCTCGACAATGAATTGTCTAGTGACGTCAGGAGTAACGAGGATAGGAGCGGACGTAAAACGTTCTTTTAGAAGATCAAAAGCTCCCTGGGCGGAACCGGACCACTTAAAACACGTCTTGACAGAAGTAAGAGCTGTGAGAGGGGCAGCAACTTGACCGAAATTACGAATGAAACGCCGATAGAAATTAGCGAAACCTAAAAAGCGCTGCAACTCGACACGTGACCTTGGAACGGGCCAATCACTGACAGCTTGGACCTTAGCGGAATCCATCTGAATGCCTTCAGCGGAAATAACGGAACCGAGAAAAGTAACGGAGGAGACATGAAAAGAACACTTCTCAGCCTTTACGTAGAGACAATTCTCTAAAAGGCGCTGTAGAACACGTCGAACGTGCTGAACATGAATCTCGAGTGACGGTGAAAAAATCAGGATATCGTCAAGATAGACAAAAACAAAGATGTTCAGCATGTCTCTCAGAACATCATTAACTAATGCCTGAAAAACAGCTGGCGCATTGGCGAGACCAAATGGCAGAACCCGGTACTCAAAATGCCCTAACGGAGTGTTAAACGCCGTTTTCCACTCGTCCCCCTCTCTGATGCGCACGAGATGGTAAGCGTTACGAAGGTCCAACTTAGTAAAGCACCTGGCTCCCTGCAGAATCTCGAAGGCTGATGACATAAGGGGAAGCGGATAACGATTCTTAACCGTTATGTCATTCAGCCCTCGATAATCCACGCAGGGGCGCAGAGTACCGTCCTTCTTCTTAACAAAAAAGAACCCCGCCCCGGCCGGAGAGGAAGAAGGCACTATGGTACCGGCGTCAAGAGACACAGATAAATAATCCTCGAGAGCCTTACGTTCGGGAGCCGACAGAGAGTATAGTCTACCCCGAGGAGGAGTGGTCCCCGGAAGGAGATCAATACTACAATCATACGACCGGTGAGGAGGAAGGGAGTTGGCTCGGGACCGACTGAAGACCGTGCGCAGATCATGATATTCCTCCGGCACTCCTGTCAAATCGCCAGGTTCCTCCTGAGAAGTGGGGACAGAAGAAATGGGAGGGATGGCAGACATTAAGCACTTCACATGACAAGATACGTTCCAGGATAGGATAGAATTACAAGACCAATTAATAGAAGGATTATGACATACTAGCCAGGGATGACCCAAAACAACAGGTGTGAAAGGTGAATGAAAAATCAAAAAAGAAATAGTCTCACTGTGGTTACCAGATACTGTGAGAGTTAAAGGTAGTGTCTCAAATTTGATACTGGGAAGATGACTACCATCTAAGGCAAACATGGGCGTAGGCTTGTCTAACTGTCTGAAAGGAATGTTATGTTTCCGAACCCATGCTTCGTCCATGAAACAACCCTCAGCCCCAGAGTCAATCAAGGCACTGCATGTAGCACCCGAACCGGTCCAGCGTAGATGGACCGACATAGTAGTACAAGATCTAGATGAAGAGACCTGAGTAGTAGCGCTCACCAGTAGCCCTCCGCTTACTGATGGGCTCTGGCCTCTTACTGGACATGAATTAACAAAATGTCCATCAAATCCGCAATAGAGGCACAGGCGGTTGGTGATCCTCCGTTCCCTCTCCTTAGTCGAGATGCGAATCCCTCCCAGCTGCATGGGCTCAGTCTCAGAGCCAGAGGAGGGAGATGGTTGCGATGCGGAGCAGGGAAACACCGTTGATGCGAGCTCTCTTCCACGAGCCTGGTGACGAAGATCTACCCGTCGTTCTATGCGGATGGCGAGAGCAATCAAAGAGTCCACACAGGAAGGAACCTCCCGAGAGAGAATCTCATCTTTGACCACTGTGTGGAGTCCCTCCAGAAAACGAGCGAGCAGCGCCGGCTCGTTCCAGTCACTAGAGGCAGCAAGAGTACGAAACTCTATAGAGTAATCCGTTATGGATCGATCACCTTGGCATAGGGAAGCCAGGACCCTAGAAGCCTCCCCACCAAAAACTGAACGGTCAAAAACCCGAATCATCTCCTCTTTAAAGTTCTGGTAATTGTTAGAACAATCAGCCCTTGCCTCCCAGATAGCTGTGCCCCACTCTCGGGCCCGGCCAGTAAGGAGTGAAATGACGTAAGCAACCCGAGCTCTCTCTCTAGAGTATGTGTTGGGTTGGAGAGAGAACACAATCTCACACTGGGTGAGAAAGGAGCGGCACTCAGTGGGCTGCCCGGAGTAGCAAGGTGGGTTATTAACCCTAGGTTCTGGAGGCTCGGCAGGCCAGGAAGTAACAGGTGGCACGAGACGAAGACTCTGGAACTGTCCAGAGAGGTCGGAAACCTGAGCGGCCAGGTTCTCCACGGCATGGCGAGCAGCAGACAATTCCTGCTCGTGTCTGCCGAGCATGGCTCCTTGGATCTCGACGGCAGTGTTACGAGCGTCTGTAGTCGCTGGGTCCATTCCTCGGTCGGATCCTTCTGTCATGCAGGTGAATGAGGACCCAAAAGCGACTTGGCGAAAACAGAGTATTTAATCCAGAATAAACTTTACAAAACAAAAAGCATACTACTACACGTAAAGACAAGAACAGACTGGAGACTTGATCGAGAACTGCAGGTTGCCTCGGGAAGGCACTTGAACCTAGCAGACTCAGACACCTGCTCACCACGCAGCATCTGAGGGAAACACGACACGACAGGGCAAAACATTGACACAGCACGGTGAATTATAAATGAGGATCCGACAGGGCAGGTACGGGAAACAAGGAGTGAAATAGGGACTCTAATCAGGGAAAAGGATCGGGAACAGGTGTGGGAAGACTAAATGATGATTAGGGGAATAGGAACAGCTGGGAGCAGGAACGGAACGATAGAGAGAAGAGAGAGCGAGAGAGTGAGAGAGGGAGGGGGAGAGAGAGGGATAGAAAGAGGGAAAGAACCTAATAAGACCAGCAGAGGGAAACGAATAGAATGGGAAGCACAGGGACAAGACAAGATAATAAATGACAAAACATGACAGTACCCCCCACTCACCGAGCGCCTCCTGGCGCACTCGAGGAGGAATCCTGGCGGCAACGGAGGAAATCATCAATGAGTGAACGGTCCAGCACGTCCCGAGACGGAACCCAACTCCTCTCCTCAGGACCGTAACCCTCCCAATCCACTAAGTATTGGTGACCCCGTCCCCGAGAACGCATGTCCATGATCTTATGTACCTTGTAAATAGGTGCGCTCGACAAGGACGGGAGGGGGAGGGAAGACGAACGGGGTGCGAAGAAAGGGCTTAACACAGGAGACATGGAAGACAGGATGGACGCGACGAAGATGTCGCGGAAGAAGCAGTCGCACAGCGACAGGATTGACGACCTGGGAGACACGGAACGGACCAATGAACCGCGGAGTCAACTTACGAGAAGCTGTCGTAAGAGGAAGGTTGCGAGTGGAAAGCCACACTCTCTGGCCGCAACAATACCTAGGACTCTTAATCCTGCGTTTATTGGCGGCTCTCACAGTCTGTGCCCTGTAGCGGCAAAGTGCAGACCTCACCCTCCTCCAGGTGCGCTCACAACGTTGGACAAACGCTTGAGCGGAGGGAACGCTGGACTCGGCAAGCTGGGAAGAGAATAGAGGAGGCTGGTAACCCAGACTACTCTGAAACGGAGATAACCCGGTAGCAGACGAAGGAAGCGAGTTGTGAGCGTATTCTGCCCAGGGGAGCTGTTCTGCCCAAGACGCAGGGTTTCTGAAAGAAAGGCTGCGTAGTATGCGACCAATCGTCTGATTGGCCCTCTCTGCTTGACCGTTAGACTGGGGATGAAACCCGGAAGAGAGACTGACGGACGCACCAATCAAACGACAGAACTCCCTCCAAAACTGTGACGTGAATTGCGGGCCTCTGTCTGAAACGGCGTCTAACGGGAGGCCATGAATTCTGAACACATTCTCGATAATGATTTGTGCCGTCTCCTTAGCGGAAGGAAGTTTAGCGAGGGGAATGAAATGTGCCGCCTTAGAGAACCTATCGACAACCGTAAGAATCACAGTCTTCCCCGCAGACAAAGGCAGACCGGTAATGAAGTCTAGGGCGATGTGAGACCATGGTCGCGAAGGAATGGGGAGCGGTCTGAGACAACCGGCAGGAGGAGAGTTACCTGACTTAGTCTGCGCGCAGTCCGAACAAGCAGCCACGAAACGGCGCGTGTCACGCTCCTGAGTCGGCCACCAAAATCGCTGGCGAATAGACGCAAGAGTGCCTCGAACACCGGGATGACCAGCTAACTTGGCAGAGTGAGCCCACTGAAGAACAGCCAGACGAGTGGAAACAGGAACGAAAAGGAGGTTACTAGGACAAGCGCGCGGCGACGCAGTGTGCGTGAGTGCTTGCTTAACCTGTCTTTCAATTCCCCAGACTGTCAACCCGACAACACGCCCATAAGGAAGAATCCCCTCGGGATCAGTAGAAGCCACAGAAGAACTAAACAGACGGGATAAGGCATCAGGCTTGGTGTTCTTGCTACCCGGACGGTAAGAAATCACAAACTCGAAACGAGCGAAAAACAACGCCCAACGAGCTTGACGGGCATTAAGTCGTTTGGCAGAACGGATGTACTCAAGGTTCTTATGGTCTGTCCAAACGACAAAAGGAACGGTCGCCCCCTCCAACCACTGTCGCCATTCGCCTAGGGCTAAGCGGATGGCGAGCAGTTCACGGTTACCCACATCATAGTTGCGCTCAGATGGCGACAGGCGATGAGAAAAATAAGCGCAAGGATGAACCTTATCGTCAGACTGGAAGCGCTGGGATAGAATGGCTCCCACGCCTACCTCTGAAGCGTCAACCTCGACAATGAATTGTCTAGTGACGTCAGGAGTAACGAGGATAGGAGCGGACGTAAAACGTTCTTTTAGAAGATCAAAAGCTCCCTGGGCGGAACCGGACCACTTAAAACACGTCTTGACAGAAGTAAGAGCTGTGAGAGGGGCAGCAACTTGACCGAAATTACGAATGAAACGCCGATAGAAATTAGCGAAACCTAAAAAGCGCTGCAACTCGACACGTGACCTTGGAACGGGCCAATCACTGACAGCTTGGACCTTAGCGGAATCCATCTGAATGCCTTCAGCGGAAATAACGGAACCGAGAAAAGTAACGGAGGAGACATGAAAAGAACACTTCTCAGCCTTTACGTAGAGACAATTCTCTAAAAGGCGCTGTAGAACACGTCGAACGTGCTGAACATGAATCTCGAGTGACGGTGAAAAAATCAGGATATCGTCAAGATAGACAAAAACAAAGATGTTCAGCATGTCTCTCAGAACATCATTAACTAATGCCTGAAAAACAGCTGGCGCATTGGCGAGACCAAACGGCAGAACCCGGTACTCAAAATGCCCTAACGGAGTGTTAAACGCCGTTTTCCACTCGTCCCCCTCTCTGATGCGCACGAGATGGTAAGCGTTACGAAGGTCCAACTTAGTAAAGCACCTGGCTCCCTGCAGAATCTCGAAGGCTGATGACATAAGGGGAAGCGGATAACGATTCTTAACCGTTATGTCATTCAGCCCTCGATAATCCACGCAGGGTGCAGAGTACCGTCCTTCTTCTTAACAAAAAGAACCCCGCCCCGGCCGGAGAGGAAGAAGGCACTATGGTACCGGCGTCAAGAGACACAGATAAATAATCCTCGAGAGCCTTACGTTCGGGAGCCGACAGAGAGTATAGTCTACCCCGAGGAGGAGTGGTCCCCGGAAGGAGATCAATACTACAATCATACGACCGGTGAGGAGGAAGGGAGTTGGCTCGGGACCGACTGAAGACCGTGCGCAGATCATGATATTCCTCCGGCACTCCTGTCAAATCGCCAGGTTCCTCCTGAGAAGTGGGGACAGAAGAAATGGGAGGGATGGCAGACATTAAGCACTTCACATGACAAGATACGTTCCAGGATAGGATAGAATTACAAGACCAATTAATAGAAGGATTATGACATACTAGCCAGGGATGACCCAAAACAACAGGTGTGAAAGGTGAATGAAAAATCAAAAAGAAATAGTCTCACTGTGGTTACCAGATACTGTGAGAGTTAAAGGTAGTGTCTCAAATTTGATACTGGGAAGATGACTACCATCTAAGGCAAACATGGGCGTAGGCTTGTCTAACTGTCTGAAAGGAATGTTATGTTTCCGAACCCATGCTTCGTCCATGAAACAACCCTCAGCCCCAGAGTCAATCAAGGCACTGCATGTAGCACCCGAACCGGTCCAGCGTAGATGGACCGACATAGTAGTACAAGATCTAGATGAAGAGACCTGAGTAGTAGCGCTCACCAGTAGCCCTCCGCTTACTGATGGGCTCTGGCCTCTTACTGGACATGAATTAACAAAATGTCCATCAAATCCGCAATAGAGGCACAGGCGGTTGGTGATCCTCCGTTCCCTCTCCTTAGTCGAGATGCGAATCCCTCCCAGCTGCATGGGCTCAGTCTCAGAGCCAGAGGAGGGAGATGGTTGCGATGCGGAGCAGGGAAACACCGTTGATGCGAGCTCTCTTCCACGAGCCTGGTGACGAAGATCTACCCGTCGTTCTATGCGGATGGCGAGAGCAATCAAAGAGTCCACACAGGAAGGAACCTCCCGAGAGAGAATCTCATCTTTGACCACTGTGTGGAGTCCCTCCAGAAAACGAGCGAGCAGCGCCGGCTCGTTCCAGTCACTAGAGGCAGCAAGAGTACGAAACTCTATAGAGTAATCCGTTATGGATCGATCACCTTGGCATAGGGAAGCCAGGACCCTAGAAGCCTCCCCACCAAAAACTGAACGGTCAAAAACCCGAATCATCTCCTCTTTAAAGTTCTGGTAATTGTTAGAACAATCAGCCCTTGCCTCCCAGATAGCTGTGCCCCACTCTCGGGCCCGGCCAGTAAGGAGTGAAATGACGTAAGCAACCCGAGCTCTCTCTCTAGAGTATGTGTTGGGTTGGAGAGAGAACACAATCTCACACTGGGTGAGAAAGGAGCGGCACTCAGTGGGCTGCCCGGAGTAGCAAGGTGGGTTATTAACCCTAGGTTCTGGAGGCTCGGCAGGCCAGGAAGTAACAGGTGGCACGAGACGAAGACTCTGGAACTGTCCAGAGAGGTCGGAAACCTGAGCGGCCAGGTTCTCCACGGCATGGCGAGCAGCAGACAATTCCTGCTCGTGTCTGCCGAGCATGGCTCCTTGGATCTCGACGGCAGTGTTACGAGCGTCTGTAGTCGCTGGGTCCATTCCTCGGTCGGATCCTTCTGTCATGCAGGTGAATGAGGACCCAAAAGCGACTTGGCGAAAACAGAGTATTTAATCCAGAATAAACTTTACAAAACAAAAAGCATACTACTACACGTAAAGACAAGAACAGACTGGAGACTTGATCGAGAACTGCAGGTTGCCTCGGGAAGGCACTTGAACCTAGCAGACTCAGACACCTGCTCACCACGCAGCATCTGAGGGAAACACGACACGACAGGGCAAAACATTGACACAGCACGGTGAATTATAAATGAGGATACGACAGGGCAGGTACGGGAAACAAGGAGTGAAATAGGGACTCTAATCAGGGAAAAGGATCGGGAACAGGTGTGGGAAGACTAAATGATGATTAGGGGAATAGGAACAGCTGGGAGCAGGAACGGAACGATAGAGAGAAGAGAGAGCGAGAGAGTGAGAGAGGGAGGGGGAGAGAGAGGGATAGAAAGAGGGAAAGAACCTAATAAGACCAGCAGAGGGAAACGAATAGAATGGGAAGCACAGGGACAAGACAAGATAATAAATGACAAAACATGACAGGAAGAGTGCAAAACATGTTGAATTGAAACGTTCTGCTGACAGATCCACAGCAACTAGTCATTGTTTTCTCCTTCAGAAACTGTCACAGTCCTTTACAAAACACAACATAAGTTACTGTAGAAGATTAAAACAATCTGCCAAAAACATTTACTAAATTGATAAATCGCATAATCTTTATACGTATGTAACGGATGTGAAACGGCTAGCTAGTTAGCGGTGGTGCTGGTGTAACGGATGTGAAACGGCTAGCTAGTTAGCAGTGGTGCTGGTGTAACGGCTAGCTAGTTAGCAGTGGTGCTGGTGTAACGGATGTGAAACGGCTAGCTAGTTAGCGGTGGTGCGCGCTAAATAGCGTTTCAATCGGTGTCATCACTTGCTCTGAGACCTTGAAGTAGTGGTTCCCCTTGCTCTTCAAGGGCCACGGCTTTTGTGGAGCGATTCTTCGTGGGTGACTGTTGTTGATGTGTGCAGAGGGTCCCTGGTTCACACCCGGGTCAGGACGAGGGGACAGTTTAAAGTTATACCGTTACACATACAGTACCTATTCTTTTCAGAAATGGCACAGACAGATATTTTGTGTGAAATTTACCCAACGGTTTGGCCTATATTTATATTTTATTTTACCTTTATTTAACCAGGCAAGTCAGTTAAGAACAAATTCTTATTTTCAATGACGGCCTGGGAACAGTGGGTTAACTGCCTGTTCAGGGGCAGAACGACAGATACCTTGTCAGCTGGGGGGTTTGAACTCACAACCTTCCGGTTACTAGTCCAACGCTCTAACCACTAGGCTACCCTGCCGCCTAGTTGCAACATACTGAAAATACCCTCAATATACTGTACATATTTTGTTTGCTTGTATAGCTACACTGCCTGTGTGAATTAGACAAATTAACATTGAACCATGTACAGCTTTTAGGAGAATATAATGCAAATGAACTGTGCTAAACTACTAATAACTGCAATTATGTAGCTATTTATGACTAATGATCCAAATGAAATAACAAACAGCTTAATGAAGAACACTTCAACTGAACTGTTCTAATGACTAGAAACAGGAACTTTCTTCTTGAATTGAAACCCTCCTCTGAGAACTCACTCTCAGTGATATGGTTGGGTTTGGTGAAATAATTATGGTGTTGATCCAGAAGCTTGGTTGGGTTTGGTGAAATGACATGGTGTTGATCCAGACGCTTGGCTGGGTTTGGTGAAATAATTATGGTGTTGATCCAGACGCTTGGTTGGATTTGGTGAAATAATTATGGTGTTGATCCAGACGCTTGGCTGGGTTTGGTGAAATAATTATGGTGTTGATCCAGACGCTTGGCTGGGTTTGGTGAAATAATTATGGTGTTGATCCAGACGCTTGGCTGGGTTTGGTGAAATAATTATGGTGTTGATCCAGACGCTTGGTTGGGTTTGGTGAAATGACATGGTGTTGATCCAGACGCTTGGCTGGGTTTGGTGAAATAATTATGGTGTTGATCCAGACGCTTGGCTGGGTTTGGTGAAATAATTATGGTGTTGATCCAGACGCTTGGCTGGGTTTGGTGAAATAAATATGGTGTTGATCCAGACGCTTGGTTGGGTTTGGTGAAATAAATATGTAGCTGGAGCACGTAGAACTGAACTGGGGCTGCGTCCAAATGCCACCCTAATCCCTATTTTAGTGAATTACTTTTAACTTGGGTCCGTAGGGCTCTGGTCAGAAGTAGTGCACTATATAGGGAGTTTTTGGCAGCCATCTTCCAGTGGTCCAGTGGTGTCTTGTTCGCCTTCCCTGAAATGAGCGATTACAGTTTCACAGTGGCGTGGCATATGTCCCTTCGAGGCGTTACGCTCGTTAAACTTAATGATCTGTTTTTAACCTGTTTCTGAACAGGATTTTACTCTTCCTTATTGGCCGAAGGAAGCACAACGCAGTCGCCTGGTCCAAGGGCATGAGTGTGAGAAAGAGAGAGAGAGGGAGGTCAGGTGTATGTCTGGTGGGTGTTGGCGAACAAGTGTGTTGGGTGTGGGCCCATGCTGTCACCAATCCCTCATTGGCAGCACTGTCACCACGTAGCCCCTATCTTTCTGCATCTTCATGTACAGTACACAGACAAGCAGGCTCCTTGTCCCAGTTATGTGTCCACCTTTATGAAGTAATGGCAAGGATTGGTCATAAACTCTAGAAAATAGGATTCAAGCATTCCTTGACCATTAGTCCATAATTTGCATAAACTTTGACAGGCTTGTTTTGATGGTCAGTACTGTCATCGTGTTAAAAACCATCCTTCCTTGCCTTCAAGTCTACGTAAGATTCTTGACAAATATCAGATTCTTCTTATCTCTTAACACTTTAGAAACCCATAGTGATGCATAGCTGCTCTAATACAGGGACACCCGAGGGCCCTCACCCCACCGTCCAGGAACCTCCCTCAACCTGCTCCGTCCGTCCCCCTGTAGAGATGGATTGAGACCGACACACACAACACACCCTCAGTCAGACCGCTATGCTAGCTGTGGTTTCAGGCTCTGAGCCCACATCCCGGATATGTCCCAAATGGTACCGTGTTCCCTTATAAAGTGCACTACTTTTCACCAGATCCCTATAGGTCCTGGTCAAAGGGAATAGAATGCCATTTGGAATTCTGCCTACATCCAGACAGAACCTTCATAAAGTTCACTTCACAAATCCAGAGTTATTATTATCCTACCACAATAGATGGCTCTGGAGGGCTGGGGAGAAGTCGCTCCCCTTTGCTATTACTCAACAGCGTCTCAGATATCATTAGAAAAGCAAAACGCCACGGGACTTCCGATCAATGGATTTCTCTACAGCAGCATTAGTACATGTTGTGTATGATCAGTTTACCGAGCAAAAAAACTCAAGCAAGCTTGCTGTCGCTAGCTGTCTCGTCCCCTACGCACCCCTCCCCCCCCTCTCCCTCCCACCCCTCCGCCTCTGCTTCATCCCTTACTGGAAACAATTGATGCATTGTTGCAGTGGAATTAATCCTCCAAATTCATTAGCTGAATCAGATATTCAATCGACAATACCCCAAAATAATGATGTGGATGCTAATGAATGACAAACAACTTTCATGCAGAGAAAAGCTCAGACAGACACAGTCCAGGACACGGCTTATTCAGTCTCTTTCCCAAATGGTACTTCCTCTACTTCCTCTACCCTATACTGGCCTACTCTACCACCTACTGGCCTACTCTACTATCTACCGGCCTACTATACCACCTACTGGCCTACTCTACTATTTACTGGCCTACTCTACTAACTACTGGCCTACTCTACTATCTACTGGCCTACTCTACCACCTACTGGCCTACTCTACAATCTACTGGCCTACTGTACCACCTACTGGCCTACTCTACTATCTACTGGCCTACTCTACTATCTACTGGCCTACTCTACCACCTACTGGCCTACTCTACCCTCTACTGGCCTACTCTACCACCTACTGGCCTACTCTACTATCTACTGGCCTACTTTACTATCTACTGGCCTAATCTACCACCTACTGGCCTACTCTACCAGCTACTGGCCTACTCTACCACCTACTGGCCTACTCTACTAGCTACTGGCCTACTCTACTATTTACTGGCCTACTCTACTATCTACTGGCCAACTCCACCCACTACTGGCCTACTCTACCATCTACTGGCCTACTCTACCACCTACTGGCCTACTCTACCACCTACTGGCCTACTCTACTATCTACTAGCCTACTCTACTGTCTACTGGCCTACTCTACCTCATACTGGCCTACTCTACTGGCCTACTCTACTATCTACTGGCCTACTCTACTATCTACTGGCCTACTCTACATCCTACTGGCCTACTCTACCATTGACTGGCCTACTCTACTATCTACTGGCCTACTCTACCACCTACTGGCCTAGTCTACCTTCTACTGGCCTACTCTACTATCTACTCTACCATATTCTGGCCTATTCTACCTACGGGTCTACTCTACCACCTACTGGCCTACTCTACCACCTACTGGCCTACTCTACACCCTACTGGCCTACTCTACCACCTACTGGCCTACTCTACATCTACTGGCCTACTCTACCACCTACTGGCCTACTCTACATCCTTACTGGCCTACTCTACCCAAACTGGCCTATTCTACCACCTACTGGCCTACTCTACATTCTACTGGCCTTCTCTACCCAAACTGGCCTACTCTACCACCTACTGGCCTACTCTGGCCTACTCTACCCAAACTGGCCTATTCTACCACCTACTGGCCTACTCTACATCCTACTGGCCTTCTCTACCACCGTCTTTCATTTCAGAGCATTTGGTTGTTCTCCCGATTGCAAAATAGTTTCTAAGCTCTGTGTTCTAAAATTATCCATGGAAGGATGTGGAAAATATTGAATTCCTTTCTCTGACTCTCTAAACAAGATCGACATGTTTGGGACTCATGTGTCACTAGGAGAAAGTATTCTCCAAACATGATCGACATGGTGAAATACGAGCCTCCCCCACGAGTTCGTCCCATCTGGCACACTATTCCCATCACAGTGCACTACATTTGACCAAAGTCCAACGGGCCCTGGTCAAAAGCAGTACACTATATAGGGGGAATGATCCATTTGGGACAAGCTCACAGCTAAATATGATCAAGAGAGTAGATTGCCAAACAATCAAACAAACACACAGCTCTATACTGTAGCGAGAGAGAGAGAGGGAGAGACAAACACAACTCTATAGTGTAGTGAGAGAGAGAGAGAGAGAGAGAGAGAGAGAGAGAGAGAGAGAGAGAGAGAGAGAGAGAGAGAGAGAGAGAGAGAGAGAGAGACAAACACAACTCTATAGTGTAGAGAGAGAGAGAAAGACAAACACAACTCTATACTGTAGAGAGAGAGAGAGAGAGAGAGAGAGAGAGAGAGAGAGAGAGAGAGAGAGAGAGAGAGAGAGAGAGAGAGAGAGAGAGAGAGAGAGAGAGAGAGAGAGAGAGAGAGAGAGAGAGAAACACAACTCTATACTGTAGAGAGAGAGAGAGATACAAACGCAACTCTATAGTGTAGAGAGAGAGAGAGACAAACACAACTCTATACTGTAGAGAGAGAGAGAGAGAGAGAGAGAGAGAGAGAGAGAGAGAGAGAGAGAGAGAGAGAGAGAGAGAGAGAGAGCAAACACAACTCTATAGTGTAGAGAGAGAGAGAGAGACAAACACAACTCTATAGTGTAGAGAGAGAGAGACAAACACAACTCTATACTGTAGAGAGAGAGAGAGACAAAACACAACTCTATAGTGTAGAGAGAGAGAGAGAGAGAGAGAGAGAGAGAGAGAGAGAGAGAGAGAGAGAGACAAACACAACTCTATAGTGTAGAGAAAGAGAGAGACAAACACAACTCTATAGTGTAGAGAGAGAGAGAGACAAACATAACTCTATACTGTAGAGAGAGAGAGAGACAAAACACAAATCTATAGTGTAGAGAGAGAGAGAGAGAGAGAGAGAGAGAGAGAGAGAGAGAGAGAGAGAGAGAGAGAGAGAAACACAACTCTATAGAGAGAGAGAACACAACTCTATAGTGTAGAGAGAGAGAGAAAGACAAACACAACTCTATACTGTAGAGAGAGAGAGAGAGAGAGAAAGAGAACTCTATAGTGAGAGAGAGAGAGAGACAAACACAACTCTATACTGTAGAGAGAGAGAGAGAGAGAAACGCAACTCTATAGTGTAGAGAGAGAGACAAACACAACTCTATACTGTAGAGAGAGAGAGAGAGAGAGAGAGAGAGAGAGAGGCAAACACAACTCTATAGTGTAGAGAGAGAGAGAGAGAGACAAACACAACTCTATAGTGTAGAGAGAGAGAGAGACAAACACAACTCTATACTGTAGAGAGAGAGAGAGACAAAACACAACTCTATAGTGTAGAGAGAGAGAGAGAGAGAGAGAGAGAGAGAGAGAGAGAGAGACAAACACAACTCTATAGTGTAGAGAGAGAGAGAGAGACAAACACAACTCTATAGTGTAGAGAGAGAGAGACAAACACAACTCTATACTGTAGAGAGAGAGAGACAAACACAACTCTATAGTGTAGAGAGAGAGAGAGACAAACACAACTCAAAACACAACTCTATAGTGTAGAAGAGAGAGAGAGAGAGAGAGAGAGAGAGAGAGAGAGAGAGAGACAAACACAACTCTATAGTGTAGAGAGAGAGAGAGAGACAAACACAACTCTATAGTGTAGAGAGAGAGAGACAAACACAACTCTATACTGTAGAGAGAGAGAGAGAGAGAGAGAGAGAGAGAGAGACAAACACAACTCTATAGTGTAGAGAGAGAGAGAGAGACAAACACAACTCTATAGTGTAGAGAGAGAGAGAGACAAACACAACTCTATACTGTAGCGAGAGAGAGAGAGGGAGAGACAAACACAACTCTATAGTGTAGTGAGAGAGAGAGAGAGAGAGAGAGACAAACACAACTCTATAGTGTAGAGAGAGAGAAAGACAAACACAACTCTATACTGTAGAGAGAGAGAGAGAGAGAGAGAGAGAGAGAGAGAGAGAGAGAGAGAGAGAGAGAGAGAGAGAGAGAGAGAGAGAGAGACAAACACAACTCTATACTGTAGAGAGAGAGAGAGATACAAACGCAACTCTATAGTGTAGAGAGAGAGAGAGACAAACACAACT